>NC_136630.1:16197037-16414537 GCF_933228915.1 Telmatherina bonti | reverse complement strand
CGGCGGATGTGAAGCTGGACGGACGGCACCGAAACTTCACCCTCCTGGGCGGGGAATAGTGGCGGCTGGTACCCTAGGGAGCACTCAAAAGGGGATAATCCAGAGGCTGAGGAAGTGAGAGAATTGTGTGCATACTCCACCCAGTCCAGATGTTCGCTCCAAGAGGACGGGTTAGCTTCCGACACACACCGGAGGGCAGTCTCCAAGTCCTGATTAGCCCTTTCAGCTTGACCATTGGTTTGGGGGTGAAAACCTGACGACAGACTCAGAGTGGCTCCAATAGACTGACAGAAAGCCCGCCATACCTGTGACGTGAATTGGGGCCCTCTGTCAGACACGATGTCCGCGGGCAGTCCGTGGAGCCGAAACACGTGATGTACCAGTAGGTCAGCCGTCTCCTTGGCCGAGGGGAGTTTGGGGAGAGCAACAAAATGCACGGCCTTGGAAAAACGGTCAACAATGGTTAGGATAGTGTCTTTACCTCTGGAGACGGGTAAGCCGGTGACGAAGTCCAGGGCAATGTGGGACCAGGGCCGGCTGGGAACAGGTAAGGGTCATAGGAGACCGGCTGGTGGTCTATGCGAGGCCTTACTCCGGGCACAGGTAGTGCAGGCAGCTACATACTCCCGAGTATCCTTATCCATAGTGGGCCACCAAAACCTACGCTTGATGAGGGATAGGGTGCGCGTGGATCCAGGGTGGCAAGCCAGGCGAGAAGAGTGACCCCACTGGAGGACCAAGGAACGGGCGGTATCTGGAACAAATAAACGGTTAGGAGGACCTGTGCCTGGGTCAGGTTGCTGTCGCTGGGCTGCGAGGACCTTATCCTCTACGTCCCAGGTAACTGCTGCAGCAATGCAGGTGGCAGGCAGGATTGTGTCCGTGGAGGGAGTGGAACCTGACGTGAACTGGCGGGAAAGGGAGTCTGGCTTCTGGTTCTTGGAACCGGGTCGGTACGACAAAGTGAAATTGAAACGGTTAAAGAAAAGGGCTTGACCGGGATTCAACTGTTTCGCGGACTGCAGATACTCCAAGTTTTTATGATCTGTCCAAATGAGGAATGGCAGCCTAGAGCCCTCCAGCCAGTGACGCCACTGTTCGAGCGCCAATTTAATGGCTAGTAGCTCACGATCTCCGACGTGGTAATTCTGTTCGGCTGGGGTGAGGCGTCGAGAAAAATAAGCGCAGGGATGGAGTTTCTGAGTCCTGGAAGATCGTTGAGACAGCACGGCTCCAACCCCCTTGTCCGAGGCATCGACCTCAACCACAAATTGACTACTGAGATCAGGGTGGAGGAGAACTGGTGCTGTGGTGAAAAGTTCCTTCAGTTTAAGGAAGGCCTGATCTGCAGGTCCAGACCAGGTAAAGGGAACTGATGGTGAGGTAAGGCGAGTAAGAGGGGCTGCAATCTGACTATAGTTACGGATGAAGCGACGGTAGAAATTAGCAAATCCCAGGAAGCGTTGCAGGTCCTTTACAGAGGTGGGAGTGGGCCAATTTACAACCGCCTCGATCTTCTCCGGGTCTGCTCGGACCTGCCCGGTTTCAAAGATGTATCCAAGGAAGGATACTGTATTAGCATGGAACTCGCACTTCTCAGCCTTGACGAACAAGCGGTTCTCCAAAAGTCTCTGTAAGACTAGTCGGACATGTTGTACGTGCTCTGACTGGGTCCGGGAGAAGATGAGGATGTCGTCTAGATAGACGAAGACGAAGCGGTTAAGGAAGTCTCGTAATACATCGTTTACCAGGGCCTGAAACACAGCAGGAGCATTGCATAGGCCGAACGGCATAACCAGGTATTCAAAATGGCCCAGGGGAGTTCGAAACGCGGTCTTCCATTCATCTCCTTCCCTCACCCTGATCAAGTGGTAAGCATTACGAAGGTCGAGCTTAGTGTAGATTGTGGAGCCATGAAGGGAATTGAAAACCGACTCCAGTAGTGGTAGAGGGTACTTGTTCTTCCCGGTGATTGCATTTAAGCCCCGGTAATCAATGCAGGGCCTAAGGGAGCCATCCTTCTTAGAGACAAAGAAGAATCCTGCTCCTACGGGTGAAGATGAGGTCCTGATCAATCCAGCTGCCAGGGAATCTGAGATGTAACCCTCCAAGGCCTCCATCTCAGGTCGGGATATATTGTAAAGTCGGCAGGTAGGTAGCAGAGCACCTGGGAGCTAATCAATGGCGCAATCATAAGGCCGATGGGGTGGCAGCGCTAGGGCTTTATCTTTGCTGAAAACCTCCGTTAGGTCGTGATAAGCCGTAGGGACTGCGGATAGGTCTGGGGTAACGGGGAATTGACCAGAAACGGATGAAGTCGAGGGAACAGCCGACTGAAGACAGGTGGCATGACAGAAAGCGCTCCAATTAATTATTCTCCCGGTCTGCCAATCCAGGTGCGGGTTATGTTGTGACAGCCAGGGGTGACCCAACACTAGCGGAGATTTAGGTGAGTCAACTATGAAGAAGGGGATGTATTCTTGGTGGTTGCCAGAGACTATCAATCTAACGGGGATGGACTGTAGGGTTATGGAATAGAGATGGCTCCCATCTAGAGCCTGTACTGACATGGGGGAAGAAAGAGTCTCTGCACCTATTCCCAGGGTGGTGGCCAAGGTCTTATCCAAGAAATTGGCCTCAGCTCCGGAATCAATTAATGCCTCAACAGAATGGGCGGTCTGGTCTGTGAACAGGGTTACCGGGATAAGTGTCCTTGTGTGCGGGACCTCCTTGGGGGATGTGGTCGCCAGTACTCCCGCTGCTACTGACGACCCTGGTCTTTTACCCGGTTTGGGCAGAGAGATATCCTGTGTCCAGATCTCCCACAGTAATAGCAATCACCAGAATTCCTTCTCCTCTGCCGTTCCTCTGAGGAAAGGTGAGCCATGCCCAGCTGCATGGGCTCCTCCGTAGATATGGTTGTGGGAGGCAGAGGGAAAGTAGTTGCTCCAGAGGGAACCTCAGGATATTGGCTAGAACGCCATTCTCTGTCCCTTTCCCGTAGCCGGTTGTCGAGTCGTATGGCGAGATAAATCAGCTCATCCAGAGAGCCAGGTGTGTCTCGGGTGGCCAGCTCGTCTTTAATCCGACTGCTTAACCCGTTAGCGAAGATGTCCCGGAGTGCTTTGTTGTTCCAGCCTGAATCCGCAGCTGCTATCCTGAAATCAATGGAAAAGTCAGCAACACACCGATCTCCCTGACGGAGATTAAGTAGCCGTTTGACTGCTTCACCTCCCCTAACTGGGTGGTCAAAAACCTTCTTCATCTCCTCGACAAATGAGGAGTAGGATGAGTATCTGAAACCCTGCTGTTCATATGCTGCCTCCGCCCATGCCAGTGCCTTTCCTTCCAGAAGCCCAATAACATATGAAACCCTGGATCTATCATTAGCATAGGTGAGTGGTTTCTGGTCAAAGACAAGGGAGCATTGAAGGAGGAATCCTCTACATTTTCCCAAATTCCCTGCGTAGGGCTTAGGATCTGGGATGTGTGTCTCTCTTACTGTGACTGCGGGACTGTGCTGAAGTGTGGGTGCATCGGGAACCGGATGCTGGAGAGGAGCAGGAGGGGTTAATCCAGCGATATGCACGGTTAGTTGAGCCAGCTGAGAGAGTATGGTGTGGTAATTTTGATCCAGAGTCAACATCATCTGCTCATGTCGAGCGAGGCGAGCACTCTGACCTGAGAGGGTTTGTTGCAGTGGGTCCGAGGCGATTTCCGGGTTCGAGTCCGCTGAATCCATTTGTGGCCAGATTGTTCTGTTAGGTTGACGTCAAGTGCGGAGAATTCACATGCGGACTCGGCTTGGAGTTTCAACAATAATTTATTTGCTTCCTTCTGATCCTTGATTCCTTCCCAGGTGGATGCGGAAAACAGGTTCAGTCAGCAGGCAGACAAGCGGGGAGGCAAACCCAGCGGATAGAGAGGCGGGCGGGCAGGCAGGCGGGCAGGCAGGCAGGCAGGCAGGCAGGCAGGCAAGCGGCAGGACAGCAATCGGGCAAACAGGCAGGATCTCTGACGGGAAAAAACACAGGTTATCGATCAGGACTACACACAGGGAAGAATCTTTCAGGCCGAGAGTTGTACCGCAGGACGTTCAACAATCTGGCGATGAACAGCAGGCCGGGCGGATCTTAAATAGTGCTGCAGCTGATTGCCAAGATGAAGATCAGGTGTTGGGATGCCAGACACGCCCACCAAGGAACAGGATCACAACAATATGTGTGTTTGTGTAAGAGACAAAATGAGTGGGTGTCTGTTTAAAAGTATTTTATATCTTTTAAATAAGCAAACATTGTTGTTTTTATTATGTTAAGCATATTTAACTGCTTCTATATGAAATGTGCTTTATGAATAAAGTTTGGTTGATTGATTTATTTATCCATTGATTATAAGAAACAGCGTGTGCTGCAAAGAGGAGTAAAATGTAAATGTCAGCGTTACACCTTTTTATACCTCCAGAATAGGGCTGCATCTTAACAAATTGTGTTAATATTGTGTTGTTAAAATTGATTTAATCATTTCAATCTGATTAAACCCTTATTCATACTATTTAGCTTTTAAATATGGTTAGCTAATAAAAAGTCATATTATATGCATACCAACCTAAATTACAATAAACACTTTCCCCGAGCATTTTTACATTTGGATGCAGAAATGTTCCGTCATGATCAGTGATTCTTTATGAATGAAACGGGAACGCAATTTAGGCAATTGAGAAATAGGCTAAATTTAATTAGTCAGTTCTATTAAATAAACATGGGCTCCCATGTAAATGAAACACTTGCTTCCACTTGCATGACTGTACAGTGTTTACTGATTAGTTCTGCTTGCAGCTGCCAGAACCAATTGATTCTCTGTTAATCTTTTCAAGACTATATGGATTGTGTGAGAACTAAAAACTGAGCTTGCAGAATTGAGCCAAACTTCCACCAATCCATCCAGTTACTATGCCCTCTATGTCGTCTTTAGGTTACATCTGGAACTTGCTCCAACTACTACTAGAAAGGCAGGGTATACTTCAGATGGACTGCAAGTCCACTGGAGAACCAGCACAGACAGAAACTAGATCAACAACCAACTCGTACACATACACATTCCCACATTGAATGTTGAGAGAACATTCAAACTCCTCATAGAAAATCCCCGGCTGAGATTTGACCCTGGAACCTCTATGAGGTGAAAAAAGTTAACCACCTTACGGCTCTCTCTGACTTCTGCATGGTATCATAAATTTCAACCCTGCCATGCAGATACCCTGAATCTTTTGGTTAAGGATGGAACTGTGTGTAACATTGTATTTTCAATGTAAAGTGGAAGTCCTGATGAGAGTGATGCATTGCGGCATGTGTCTTTTTTTTTTCTTTTTTTTTTTTTTTTTTTTTTACCCTCAGCTCCCGGCAAGTTTCAGGGGAGATTGACAGGGAATGCTTATTGAGTAATGGATATCTTGCAAGGTATAGCATGTCTCAAGCAATTGAAGCAAGGCTGTTGAAGTGTAAGCACTTGCTATTGCATCTCTCGTGCAGAGGTATGATGCTGATAATAAACAACTTGGCAGCTGTCTCCCTGTGACATCATGCTTAATGGTGCTTGCAGATCCCTGGCAGAGATTCAGAAGGAGCTGGTGGTAGCTTGGGTGGCTAGCCCGACATGAAGAGTTGGATGGCAGCTTTCCAGATTCTGGCAGGACGCACCAAAGTCCCGAGCTGCGGCACAGGCGGTAAAGGATTCTACGGATGCCAATCAATCATCAGAGTTTTAGCTTTTGCTAATGAAGCAGCATGAGCTCAACACACCCTTCATCTACATCTGGCCTGTCATGTGCTGGATTTAGAGAAATGATATGTTGCCTCAGTAACCCTGAAACTCCTCCATTCAGTCCTTTGAGAATGCTAAAAATGTTCACTCAGGAGGTGCTGGGGGCTATGGAAGATGCAGTGAAGAAATGCCAAATAAAATTATTGGCTGGATGTATGAGTGCGACTTGAGTTTCTTATGGAAAGTTTATTAGCAGAGCTAGGAGGCATAAAGAGCGAGGGAGGATGCTGTCACTTATTTAGCTTGAAGCCTTAGGCAGGTTCAAGTGTTGCATATGAAATTATTCTTCAAAAGGTGTTTATTCATGTGTAATAACTTAGTCATGCTTGCAGATAGAGTCTATGAATGTTAGTGTTACACAATTGGACCATCCACTTCTTTGAGTTGACTGAACAGCTCTCAAAATGACTGGATAACATTAAATTTAAATGTTAGAGAATGCAAGAGCTTTTTAACATTAACAATGGAACATATGGGTTTAGGAAACAACTGCAAGCAGCAACAACTTAAAGTGAAATACACTGTTAGGAAGTGCTTCTCAAACATCTTCATAGATCGTATTATTTTGGATTAAACAACAGGATTTGGACACAGAGCATCCTTAGCTTTGTGAGTGTTTTTTAAATCTGAATAAAATGCATTCTTCTAGAGAAAAAGGGCAGAACTTTGCAAACTCTAAAAGAGCAGTGCCGGTATTTGACTTGTGACAATGAAGAGCTTATGAGCAGCAAATACTGGCAGGCAGTGAGAGAAAGGCTGTGCACTCTGGTAATTTGCTCCAGTATTAACAACTCCTGCTGAGATTTAGAATGGAACCAACGTGTCACAAAAAATAAAGAAAAAGTTTCCAGATTTCTTGGTCTTGTTTACAAGTTCCAAGGTTTCAGCTGCAGTCCCTGGGGATAGTTAGCACTTCAAGACAATGTGGTTATGTCTGCCTCGGAAGAAATCATGTTATTTTATTTTCAGAAAACAGTGTGTCATCATGACTTTTGAAATCTTACAGGATTCCTCGTGTTGAGGGCATTCTTCATTACCCTTACGAGTGCACGTGCATACAGACAGATAATATGCTTTTTTTTCCCATTAAAAACAGAATCTGTGTCTTGCTTCTTTCCTCACGATGACACACACAGATATGACACTCTTGCACGAGAAACCAAGACCATGATGAAACCTGAGCGTAATGTTCCGAAATGAAATATCTAAAAGGTCTGACAAACATCACTTACCCACTCATGAGAGATTGTCATCCATATGTCTGTCCAAATTTGAGTGTGTACACAGTTCGGCTTGCTTGTCTGTGTTAAAGGGAGAGAGATGGTAGCAGATTATAATGTTAGCACTGACTTTTAAACGTGTTATCTCTCTCTCTACTATATATATATATATATATATATATATATATAAACACCAAAAAAGAGCTTTTATTTTCACTCAATGAAAAAATGTAATTATTGTGACAATGTTAGGAGATATATTTATTTTGAATTACCTTTGTGACCAAGGAATACAAATTTCTGGTTTCTATTATGGGAAAGGCAATGATTGCACATTTCATCATGAACCCAATAACGGTTTAGTTGTTGAGCAAAATTAAATTAATATTACACCAATACTAGATGTCATCTAAAGTCACTTTGCACCAAAAATAATCAATTCCAGGTGAATCCAATTACATTGCAAGTCATCGTAATCCAAATGGTGTCCAGTTCAGTCTAATTTTTTAAAATAAAATTACAGTTGTGGATATTTTGTAATCTGGGTATTATCACGCTAATGTCACATTTACAGAAATTTCTTTTGAGTTTCCAGCAGCATGTTTAAATGATGTTTGCCTATTTTACTGTCTAAGCCAGATTAATAATGATCAAAAGTTCATTCATTTTCCTAACTGCTGAATCCAATGAAGGGTTGTGGGGAAGCTGGAGCCTACCCCAGCAGTCCCTACCCCAGCAGTCCCTGGACAGCTTGCCAGTCCATCACACAAACAACCACTCATACGGGCAATTTTTAGAGTACCCAATTAACCTGACATCCATGTCTTTGGATGGTGGAAGGAAGCCAAACCTTGCCCCAGCCAAGGATCGAACCAGCAACCTTTTTGCTGCGAGGCCACAGTGCTAACCATCATGCCACTGTACAGCCAATTAACAAAAGTTTTTTACTAAAAGTAAATAAAAAAAAATGGTGATCTTTTGATAAACTAAGTTTTGGTCCTTTATTATACACATACTGATAAAATGCTCTGATGGAATGGTGACCTGTGCGATCTGGATGTACCTCTTGCCTGATGGTTGCTGACATAGACTCCAGCTTCCTCATGACCCTGAATTGGACAACATTGGAAAAAGTAGGGAAATGAATGAATGAAAAAATGCAGAGAAAGCCTTCTTATAGGATTTTCTATTTCAAAATCATCTGCCACGCGACTTTCTTAGTTCTTATTCCAATATATAAGAGGACTTTTTATTGTCTTGATAAAGACTCCAGAATAACTCCGGAGGTTTTGCTATCATGTCCACAAACATTGGGATTATCTTCCATGAATGAAAAAAAAAAAAAAAAAAAAATGTTAGAGCACAGTTATAAGGATGCACAATGGTTTTTCTTTTTTTTTTTCATTCATATGGTTTTAGCTTACCCATTGCCATGTTTACTCCAGTGGTAGAGCAAAGAATACATTTTAAAAATTATGATTTACTCTTTTTTTATCTGGAAGTTATACTTACTACAATCTGGTAACTCCAACTCCTAAATGACAAGTCGTGGGAGTGGTAGGAAACAGTAATGATGCTAAGAAATCAGTTGTGCCACTTTAGTAGATGCATCTATTAGAGAAAACAAAGTGAAACTAGAATGTGTTGATTTTCATTTAAAACTGTTATTTTTTATGCAGATGTGACAGCTTTCAAAGACACACATTATACCATTTCACTTAACTGGTACAGAAGTTCTGAAATGCAGGCACAAGCTGGTCCTGAGCAAAGTGCTGGTCCTTTACAAGGACCTATTCTGCAAAACAGAGCCCGCACTACTTCTGGAGAGGCCTTGCAGTCACTAAGTCTGGATTAAAAAACAAATAAGAGCAACTTTTTATGCAGGAAGATGTGAGTGAGTCCTGACAAGGCAGGGTCATCACATTAGCAATTCTAAACATTTTCAATATTTATTTCTGGCAGACAAGTCCTGATGTTTCCTGACACTAAAACGATTGTTCTACATGACACCTTTGCAGGAATGACAGCACTCGTTCATTTATGCAAAAAAAACCAAAAACAAAAACAAAACAAGGAGCACATTTAACTGTGAAAAATAGCAAGTCAATTGATAAAATAAAAGAAAGAGGTCAAGCAGACAGTTCAATTGAAGATATTTATATGAATAATATTCACGATACTGTTCAGATAATAACGCTGAAACTTATTTAGTCAAACTGAACATTTGAATTTAGAAAAAATAAGGAAGCATGAAGTTGATAAATCTGACCTTTTCTTTTTCAAAAATATTTTCTTCACTGACTTCATTTGATTTCTAACACAAAATGAATGCACAATACACATTATATTGAACATCTGCTGTGTTTATTAAGCAGAAAAAAATCATTTCATTTCATCCATCCATCCATCTATCCATCCATTTTGCATTTTTTTTTTTGGGGGGGGGGGGTCAAAGCTCATGCATAATTTCTTCCAGAATCCTTTAATGCCTAAGTTACAATACTTCCAAGTGTAACAAAGCAGTATGATATAAAGATGAAAAAAGACCACAGGTGGTGAGAATAGGAAACCACACCTAAAGCAGCTGCTGCTTTAAGGTGCAGCTGCTTAGGTAACCCCCCCCCCAAAGGATGTGTCCCAAATCTTCTGCTGTGCTCCCTGTGTACACATGACTGGAGTTACTCAGCCCCTTAACATCATTGTGGGTTTTAAAGAAGACATAGTGATGGCAGGTTTGATCTTCCGCAATGGCAAATAGACAATCTGGACTTTTTTTGTTGGAATAGGGACAACCTGGACATAAATGTCTCCAAACCAGACAGAGAGAGGTAGAGGTCAGTACCTCACTGACTCTAAGGGACCTAAATGGCGAGAGTCAGCAGCTGCAGGTAACTTGGCGTTTCCATCTATGAGGAACTGAAATGGCAACATTTCCAGCTTGGGGAAGAAGGCAGGGCAACCTCGGATACCATTACTCAGATGGCTGAGTTGTGGCTGAGATGGCTCCTTGGGAAGCATCACTGTCTGTGGCATGGCAACAGGTCTGCAGAGGACAAGAAAGCTCTCTGTAGAGTAACCCAGTGTGCTGAATGAAAAAGGACAGTATTGCCCACCCTACAGGACATCCATACTGGGTGATACATGACCAGGGAATAATTAAGGACTCACACCAACCCAAGCATAAGACTGTTTCAGTAGCTGGCCTCTGGCTCGGAACTATGCATCTGCATGGTCAGTACAGAGAGCTTGAAGAAGAGCTTCTTCCCTGAGGCCATCAGAATGCTGAACTCAAACAGTTCTATTACATTATCTGACTGTAATTATTAGATCATTTTCAATAAAGTATAATGATCTTTGTTTTTAGTCAAATATTATTCTATCTTTCATTTTGTTTCATTCTTTTATTTTATATTTTCATATGCTTGGAGGATCGTTACAATGTAATTTCACTGCTGGTGTATTTATACCTTTGCATCTGACAAACTATCTTAAATCTTAGATGTTGAATCATGATAAATAAAGAAATGAAAAAAAATGGCTAAAAGTAGACTCGAATACTCAGTCGCTCAGGCAGCAGGTGTTTTTCTTCCTTTTTCCTTCCAACTTCCGCACAAAGCCTGTATTGCTTGTTGGTCATTTGTCACTACAGACCACACAGGCAGTGTGTCACAGCTACAGAACAACAATAGTAAACATACAGCTACAGACCCATTTCCTCTGCGTTGAAAAGTGATAATAAAAGGTACCCCGTGCTTTCAAAACTGACGTGAAGGGCTCTTGATCAAATATCATGAGCTTGAAAGAGAACGTGTTGATAATGGGTGAAATGAGCTTCGACAGTGAAAACTGATGTTCAGTCACTGAAACAGTGTCACACTTGTGGGTGAATATTAATTCACCTGGTGTTGAGTAAGTGAGTCATTCCTCCCGAAAATATCTGGAAATATGGTTTTCTCAGCAACAATGAGGAAACCACAATGATACAATGAAAACAGTTTTAGTTTATATATTTTTCTGAACTGGAAGTCCTTGCTGGGTTTCATTCTGCATCTCACTAATTAATATCCCTTTCTTTTTTTTCCCTCCACACTCTGTCCCTCAGGTTATCTCTACTCTAGCCTCATCTCTGTCTCATTCGCTCCGTAAACTGTCCTCCCTTCTCAGTGGCGTTCTTTTGTGTATCATATTGATTTGATCCTGTGGTCTAGTAGCCTTTTCTAATACTCAATCCAGTTGAGCTTACAATGCAGTGAAATGTCAGGTACCATTGGAAAGACAAGATTACATTTCAAACGAGTCGTCTGTCGTGACCCCCACCCCCTCCACGTTCTCCATTTCTGTCTCACTCATCATGTGTCCTTGTTCATGTGACATTCCTCTTCTCTGTCTCATGTACTTTCTAGTTATTACTCTGTCCCTCATCTCTCTGTCTTCCTAATCCTCTCAAGTGCTGGTTTTTCTAAACCATATTAGCTGAGGGATAATCTTCAACTCGTTGAATTAAAATGGGGCTGAGATCTTAGTAGCTGCTGACAAGTTATAACCCTGAATTTCTGGAGGAATTAGGCTTTTGTAAACAATGACTTGTGAAGGTTTGGTCAAACGATCATAAATTTCTACTGGTAGCATGTAGCATGACCTCATTTTCAAAGGGTGCATATTAAAAGATTATTCATGAGTTAAATAATAAATAAATTTGGATTGTTGACAGGTTTACTCTTGTTAGAGCCCGGCTCAGGCTGCAAAAAAGAGCAAGGCAGGCACAACTTGGTTAAATGTAAAACTAAACTTTATTAAGGAAACATAAGTAAAAATCAATGAATGATAATCAATGAATGATCTCAAATCTGGGAGACCCACAGCTCAGTCTGGGGAAACACACTATACACACCTTGTAAAGCCAGTGTTTGCATTCAGAAGGATCTGCTGCCTCACATTTGCCATCATTCTTTGGTATATAAAAGAAGGGTTATATTTAATATATATTTAAAAAAAAAGAAAATGAAATGATTCTTCTTTCATAATAAATTCCGTTGTATGTTCAATGCCACAAAGAGACATTGAAGTTCTACTTTTTTATTTTGAACTTTGCCGTGACTGTGGCAACATCTACATGAAAGCCTCTGCTAGCTCACTACATATGTTAGACACAGTTTTTCTTTGAACACAGAGATTCCTAACAGGCTGTAAACCCCCTTACAAACTGTTGTATACTGTATTCGGCAGTCAACTGGTGATTACCATTTATCTACAGACCCTTCCCTGGTATAACTTCATGTACACATCCATTCTTGAGCGGCTGCCATCATATTTATCCTCTTATGTACTACTTAGAACAGTCACAGCCTACGCTCACAGGATTCTTTACCAACAGTGTTCCCTCAGTTCACACTGAGCTTCACAAAGGGGTCTTCTCCTACTCGGCTCTTTCAACTTAGAAAATGATTCATCATGATCTAAAGTTGCCCACCTCGATCCCATTAGGGGAATTTAAAGGAGGTCCGAGGGGACTGCAGAAAGCATCTTTAAATTGCTTTTGGTTTTAGTGTGGGTTTGTGTGTGTGTGTGTGTGTGAGGGAGTGCAACCTGCTTTTCTTTCAATGTGGATTTGTTCTGCACTTTTAAAGTTGTCTGTACCCGTATCTAAATGGTTTTTGTCTGTCTGATAGGGTAGGCATGAACTGTTTTACAAATAAAACACTAGTTAGCCCAGTCAAGTTAAAAAATTTAGCATGCCTTTGAGTTTTGTTATTATTGTTTAGTTCTGAAATTCGAGTAAGCTCATTTAGCTCTGTATCTTATCAAAAAAAAAAAGAAAAGAAAAGAACTTGTTAGCTGCATACACTGTGGTAGGACAGAGAAAGGAGGACAGAGGCACGTGCTGAGGAGGTGACTCTTGAGGATTAGACAGGATGTTTGTGTGTACACACAAGTTAGGAGTGTTTAACTGAGTTTATTTAAGAAGAGAAGATCCAATTAGCATGGACCAAATGCCAATGGATGCATATAAGCCAAGTCAGTCAGACCTGAAAACACGACTTTCTTCTATTCAAGTGATTTAAACAACTAAAATTATGTTAACCTGCCTACTAGAGAGGGCATGGAGATTCAGACATAGAGAAATAGAGACGAAAGAAATTAGAGAGGGAAAGAACAGATTCATGTTCATTCTACTGTATTACATATAAAAATTGTAACCATTTTAATCAGTTTGCTTAACAACGGGTGCACGGCGTATTTGATAGTGTATGTTAGTTTTTTACATGCCTTTTTATTAGCAAGTTTATGCAAAAATACTGTGCAGATTTTTAGGATTTTTTTTTCTGTTGAAAACATGTCTTGTTCAAACATGCATTAAAGTTTGAGTGAGATCTGGAGGAAAGTGTGGACACAGGGATTTTCAAAAGGATTTTTCACAATTTGGGTGGAAATGAGGTGCTTGGCAGAGGTCTGTGCTCTCTGAGGGCTTTTGTTTTTCTTGTAGAGAATTGCAAGATTTTATGACGTCGCAGATCCTTTTGACAAAGACAACAGCAGAAAGGTAAAGATATGAACCGAGATATCAACAATTTTGGGAGTGGATAATGAGTTTAACATTTTCATTAAAATATAAATATGTTTTTTTTTTTTAAAAACATCCAACTCATTTAATCAAGTAAGCTGTCGGTTAAGAGCCATTAGTAATATATCTATTAAAAGAACGTGCGATTTCATGATTTGCAGTTATCCAGTCATGCAGACTTCTCCGACGGGTGCTCTGCATCTGACAAGCTCCCAATGTGAGCTGAGGTGCCACAGTTGTCAGAATAAGTCTGTGCCATACATGTGGGTGGGCGTGCATTTTTCCAAAACTTCTAGTATGCAACATGATTATGTAGCAACGTATACAGTGCATTGAGAAACACTGCACTCTTAAACCACTGGGCTATTTGCCCACCCAACTGTTCACAAAGTGATTGCATACACCCCATCCCTGCTTGTTAATGACACAAAAAAGGAATGCTCTTTTTATATCCAGTTGTGACACTCACCTGTTTCCAATTAATTATTTTGTGGAATTTTTCAAACTAGTGTTATTTGAGCACTCCTCAACTTTCCCAGGCTTTTGTTGCCTCCGTCACACCTCTTTTTAAAACTATTTGCCCACATCAAATCCAGAATGACTAATTATTTGCAAAATAAAATTAGTTGGGGTTTTTTTGGCATTAAATATCTCAGCTTTGTAACATCACATTATGTCTGATGTTTTGACTGAAAAACTTAATTTAAATTCATTTTAAACAAAAAAAAAAAACTATGTCAAAATCCTGAAAGCTACATTAATCAACAACGCTTCATCTTTGTTGCCTGAAGGTAATCAAACCAATTATTCTGCATCTCTTTGAAATTATTAATAACCATATTAATTATAACAAATCATTTTATTTCATATAGAACCAGACATCTCTACTGAATAATTAAACTTTTCTTTCCTTGCTGGAGCTTATTATGCTGATTACACCTCATTTCAAGCTATAGTTCATGCTGTTTTCATATATTTGCTGTGTTCATGGTTTGCCTTATGCAAAGTGGATAATAACCATTCAAGACTTCACAACTTTACTTTTGATTACTTTTGAATTTCTTCCGTGTTTGGATGTGGTGCCCTGAGGATATATGTTAGCATAGCCTATTAAGTAAGTCATGAATTATAAGGTCATTTCATAATATCAGTTTCAGACTTACATAATTGTGTCATTGTAAGAAAGCCTATGTCCATTTGCACTTGAGAACAGCAGCCTTTAACAACTAGGTAATACTTAATATCCTTCAGTGTGAATTAACATGGTTACAAATTGTCAAAAAAAAAAAAAAAATCAATAAGACACAGGCATGAAAGAGACTATTTAAATCCTGTTTGAGCAGGTTTGAATAAAAGATGCTCTGATGAAGGACTTGTGCTGAAACGCATAAGGGGATCTTATTGTGGTTGTGAGTCAATGAACAACTCTCATGTGAGTACTGCTGTTTATCTTTCATGTTGACATGTGCTACTTTGTTTCTTCATTTTTTTGCTATCAATCCGTAATGGTGATGAACTGACAACGTATCATTCAGTCTCAACGTTTTATTCATTCAAAGATATCACCCTGAAAAACAGATGTGAACACACATCAGTTTCTTCTTCCGCAGATGTAATGTTGATACTCTTCATCTGTCAATAAAGCTGAGGAAAGCCCTTTTTCAGATGACATATGTAACATTGATGGCTTTATTAACTTATTAAAGTGTTATCATTCAGTCACTAACAAATTGGTCATTTTTCCACCATGTTCTGGAAGTTTTATATAAATATGGCAATTAAGTTGTAGGACAGATTCATCGTGGCCACATGATGCTTAAATAGTAGATTGAGTGAAGCTCAAATATTTTTCCCTTAAGTGTGTACAACAGTTATACAATCATTTCATTCTGTTTATATATATTATACTCCAAGGTTTAACAAGCATTCAGCATTGTGCTTAAAAAAAGGCTGCAGATGGTAGTGGCAGAAAATATACAATATTCAAGCTGTGTGCTGCTAAAATGTCTTTAAACAGTTTCATCTCATTCACAGATCCTAAGAAGAATATGATTTGGTTCTGATGTGCTGTTCTACAAGAAGATGGGAACTTTGGACAGCACTGTAATAAATTTCATATTGAAAGTAACCTGTGAAATTTCTCCGAACAGCTAAAATAACTCACCACTGCTGTGAGCACACCTCTGTTAACAGGACCACAGAAGTTCAGACTTGCCATGTTCAAAGCCATATTACATACATGGTTTGACCTCGTCAGACTGAAGTTGCAAAATATTATGGAAATGCACCAAAATGAAGTAATTTACACCGGATTAATGGAAGCATTGCATATCCGCAAAAGGCTTAAGAATCACATCACCTACAAGCCAAGAGTCCCTTCCTGGATTTAAATAATTTCACAAGATGCGTCATGCTTTATAGCTTAGCCTTAAAGAAAAAAGCAAAAAAAAGCTTCAGTTTGTTCATTCTACTACTTTTGAGGTCATGTCGCTGAAAGCAAGGCTAATTCTAAATGCTGTCACAGCTAACATTTCACTTGTTCAATCACTATGTCCAACTCTAACCCATCTTTCATCAGAAGTATTTTCAATTAAACGTTGACCTGTAATTAACTGCCGTCAATCTTTTGGCCACGTCAGTCGATTAGACTCTCAAGAGTCTTCGAGGCCAAACATTTACATAAGAATCCAGTCAAAAGAAAAATATACATCACAAGAAGCAGGTTTCCTTTACAAGAAGGCCAAAAAAAAAGAGAAGTGAGAAAAAAAATATTACCAGTAACTTAGATAATGTGTGTAGTGTTGTCTGTGGGTGGCAGGCTAGGTTACACTGCTCACTGGTTATACTTCAGTAGAAGTCATAACCAAAAAGCAATAGATTTGAGTGGACTTCTACAAGAACAAACTGGGTTTTTCAGGAGTTACTTTTATATTTGGGACTCTTGAACAGTGTACTAAATGGCCACGTTAACATGGGAGTTTTAGTCCTCTATAATTCTGAATAAAAGTAAATTTTGCTTTAAACTGATGAAAAATGACAGTGTAAACACCTAATTCCAAATGAAAAAGTCACTAAATTCCAAAGTAAGTGGCTGGTTAGTTCACATTTTAAATCTGGACTGATTATCTCCTCTATCATGTAAACCTTTATTCCACTCTATGGTAATTCTGATCATTTTGCACTCCTGACCTTGTCCTGTCGTGATGACACACAAATTATACACACTGTTTTGCCTCCCATCTTTAGTAGTCTATTTTCCTTCTCATTCTCAGCTGCTGAAAAAAATTGACATAGTATGCTCCTGTCGAGCTGGTGTTTGAAAAAATATAATCAAAATAACGGCGAAATTGATACTTATTATGTAGTTTTCCATATTACAACCGAAAAGACAAGAAGTCTAAGCGAACTGTTTTTTTTTTTAATGGACTTTCCTCTGTCCTTCCCAACACTTCTGCTATCAAGTAAGGACATATTTCATATCAATTCTCCATTTAGAATTAGTATTTCCATGTAAACTCCTAGGAGAATAGAGTTAATTCCAAATCTTTTAATTCTGAATCATTCTGAATTAAACTTGTAACCGCACTTATCTGTGCAGATGTAATAGAATAAATGTTTAAAACAGCCGGTGAGTTAATCTTTGCTATATAAGAGAAGACAAACAAAAGCAAATCCATGCCAACTACTAGATTTCAGGTCAACTTAAGGACTTGGTAAAACTTAGACAGATGGACTTGATACAAGGACTGGACAGAAAAATGACAAAACAATGGAAACACAACAATGATCTGGCAAGGAGAAACTGAAACTAAGGGCTATAAATACAGAAACAAGAAACAGGTGAAGTGAGTCAGCTAAATCAAACCAGGTAGACTAATGACAGGTAGCAGGAGGCAAAACAGAATACATCAGGGAAAACCTACACAATACAACTTGAAAAAAAAAGAGCTAAACATGACAAGACTGTAAAAACCTAAACCAAAACCCACAGAGCATGACACTGTGTTTTTTTTCTCATATTTGCAAAGTATTTGCTGATGATTTATATTAGTTTGGATATGTTTCTCTGATAGTCCTGGTGTTTTTTCACGGTAAGTTTTCATTACTTTTCTTCAACCTGCCAGTCTATCTCCATTTTGTTCTGCACTTGGATAATCTGATCAAACTCTTTATACCAGGAGTATTCAATTTGGCCCTACAAAGGGCGCAATCCAACAGGTTTTTCATGTACTCCTACTTCAACACACCTGAATCAAATCAAGGGGATCTAACAGCCTTTCAGGTTCTGCACAAAGACTTGTTCATTTGAGTCAGCTGTGATGGATCAAGGATACAAAGAAAACCTGCAGGACTGCGGCCATCATAGGACTGAATTAAGAACCTCGGCTTTATACAGTAGTGAACATCCCAAACTGAATATGTTGAGTCTATTTTAGTTTTACGGCTTGCAGTTTATGTTTAAAGTTTTATCAATGCGAAAATGTTGACCCTTTGGAGCCCATCACAGAAAATGGGAAATAAATCCCCTAAACATCATTCATACCGAGAAACTCCAAACCAAACTGGACTTACAACTTACTAAAGAAAACCTGATAAAGTTATTGAATCTGAACTCTTCAAGCTCTTCCCCATGACCTTTGACATCCTCCGCCCACAATCATTTGATGGAAAAATAAAGGAAGGAGAAGCACAAAGATGGTGTTTTGGAAAATATCCCAACTCATGAGAAAATGTCAATGTATAGAAATGGGACACAGCATAATAATCTGTAAACTCACAGGGGGCCATTGTAGTTCTGTTTTGTCAAATCCCCCATAAACAAGAAAAAGTAGCTCCATTATAAGTATCAGAGTTTCTTTGATAAAATATGTTTAAATCGTAAATAATGCAGACAATCCTACTGTGCTTTAGTAAAAAAAAAAAAAAAAACAGCTGAATAGTATTTGCATTTTTATATTGTGCATGTTTTTCCAACATATAATGGCAATGTACACTGACTAGTTCTCAGTTACGTCTCCCTTGTTTGTTTGTGTGCCTAGTGTCACTGTATATTTGTGCCAGGTCTTCTTGTCCTAATTGAGAAGAAATTTTTGCAAAAGCTTGTATTTTCACATCTTGAGGCTGTACAATGGGTAAACACATACAGCTCAAGGAGGCCCATTAGGATTAACATACACGCACTGTGATATGCTCAGTCTTATAAAGAATTATACACAGAAATAGAAATCCCAAATGCAGATACATGCACCGAAAGTAACAAATGCAAATTGCCACGAAGCATCAGTTCTCCTGTCATCTCTGATTTATTGCCAGAAGCTGTTCTAGCTCCAGGCCAATGGCAGATAATGTAGAAACCTAAATTAATCATCTCCAGTGAGACAAACAGGAAGGTGTAACATATTTTTACTTTCTATATTACTTTTTCTCCTGTTAACCAATATGTTCAGACATCCTCAGAAAAGCCATATTGTGGGTTGTACTGGGACTGTATTTAGTTGCTGGATCATTGTCTGTGATAGTTCAGTTTAGTCTCCTGTGTCCTCTGCCTTTCAGTTCCTTGATTGAAACCTCTTAGTTCTGCATCTCTGACTCCAGTCTGACGCTTTTGGGTGCACACCTCTACCACCACCATTTCTGACAGAATGATCAAGCCAGCTACAGACCCAACAGGAAAAAAAGAAGGACCATCCGGGTTCTGTGGGCGGAAGCTTCGCCAGCCAGCCATGGACCCAGCAGACATGGACAATTTGGTGGTTTATGTGGCTACAAAGAACATTATTGACGTCATGGCCGATCGCTACGTCGTCCGCAGCTGTGCAGCTGGCAGCAGCCAGAAATTTTGTGGCTGTAGTGACGGCTAACTCCTGGTGTCTGGAGCAGTCTAGGATGGCTGAATTATTGGCGGAGGCCAGAGAGTACATTGCAGCCCTTTCATCTAGCCCCAAGTCCATCCTTGTCCTTGGTGTCAGGATTCGACCGTCTGGTTCTTCAGTTTCACCATCTGCTCCAGGTCCAAGTCATGGGCATCGTCACTTGCTCTAAGGTTCATGTCGTGGGCGTAGTCACCCGCTCCAAGGTCCACATCTCCAGTGACGTCGCCTGCGTCCCAGCCCTGGTCCCGTCCGGCACTGCAGGCTCCTACGCCAGTGCCCAGATCACGTCCAGCGCTGCTGATACCTGTCTCCAAGGGGGTCCAAAAAATGGACGCTCCTCCTCTGACCCCAGTGCACAACGAGGTCACTCCTCCTCGACCGTACCCTGTTGCTCCAGTGCCCAACGAGGAGATTGCTCCTCCTCCATCGTCCGCAGTGCCTGACGATGAGATTGCTACACCTCTTGTAATAATTAGTGTAAATCGCTGGAGTTATTGACTACCACATAATTTCATTTTATGAAAAAATATTATCAAATTTAATCATGGTTTTAGGGTGTTATATGCAGCTGCAATTAGAGTGGAAGGTGAGAAATAAAATAGGAAGTGATGATAAAAAGATCTGATTTGGATGCCAAAGTTGAAAAGTTCACTTTGCTGTATTACACTTGCTCAATCGATTGTTAATCCCACAAATAATCGAGCCAAATTCCAATAAATTGTATAATTATAAAGAAAGCTGAAGTATATTTTAAGGCACCTCCTAAAATTGGTCTAAACTCCATGCTAGCTGGTGAAACTGTAAAATCAGTTTCTTTGAGCAAACACTTGTAAGCTCAAATACAATGTGTTTGCAACAACACCCTGTACAGGTAGTGAGATATATGTACACTAGATGGTATTATGTTAATTCCATGTAGTATGCAACTTTTCAAGCGATCCATTTTATAGCATCGAACAGTATTTATTTATTTACTTTTTTACCAGTTTTGGTTTTAATAAGTAAAAGTGAACAATGGCATACCTATGCTTTGTTGAATATTTGATAAAGATTCCCCTGCATGTCTTAGATGCATTCCTGATTCAGATTACTAAACTTCCTCAGCAAGTTCTTTGCCGATCCAATTATTTTAATTAAGTTATGTTAAAGTATGGTTACCTCCAAAATATGCAGGGCAGTGGGTCCTGACATCCAGGACTAAGAGAGACTGCTTTAGGGTTATAAAGTCTCCATGGTGAATTGTTTCTCCCTTTAAATACATGTTTACATTTGTAAATCCATACACAACAGAAGGCACTATTCTTCAAGCAAAAGCAACATTTATTAACCATTCAGAAAGCTGTTGCTATGCAACCACTTGGACAGTCACTACCAACACTGACAGAGTTGTTGGGAATACTCAAATCACAGCTGGAACCAGTCTGGTAGTAGTTAACCAATCCATCAGTGGCCCCACACTGCGTACATACTTTCATATCAAAGTGGCTGTTAACATTAACATGATACCATGTTTTAAAAACCATTTTGAATGATGCAGCAGTGGGTATCTTTTATTCTTAATGCGGTAGCAACCGGTGTGCAACCATTCTGAAAATGCCCACAAACAATGGACTTGAGTTTAACAGACTGACACAAAGCAGACAGAGGCGTGTTACTGTTAGGAGCTGATGAATAAAGTACTTAGAGGCAATCTGAAAAGGAAACTAATTTTGTTGTGTGCTCATTTTTCCTCTTTCACAAGGTGAAAACAGGTAGCAGTTTAGTTACTATGGTCTTCATCTCAGAGACCCATAATGTTGATGGGCCTCTACATTGTGGCAGGCCGTGGTAGATGCAATCCAAGTGAGTGTATGTGTTTTTTTCACATGTTTAATTCAAGTAAAAGTGCAAGCAAGGCCCAGAGGGAAATTAAGGTTTTGGCTGCGTGTTTGTAAAGGGATTTTGAGATTATGTCCTGCATGTGTGCTTGTTTTTGTTTGTCATCTCACAGTGCCATCTGTTAATAAATGGGTCACCTGTGAGGAGGTCTGTTGAACTGGTGCACGTGCCTCTCTGTGGGACTGCTGTAATTACTCTCTGAGACTCTTACAGCCATGTAAACACATGTTAGTTGCAGTTAAACAAATCCCGAAGAAATATACATGTAATGAATTCAGACAAAGCTGTTCTTTATTCTGAGATGTAGACTCAAACCTCAGACTACACTCTGTGATAGATGAAAAACTAAACAGATTTTGTGTGGTGTCAAATGGTATAAATTGGCAACAAACCATCATTCTACCTTTTTACAAAAAACTCAAGAAGAAATATCAAACATGTTTGTCAAACTAAATTTATACTTTCTGTGTGAGAGAAAGCTGCTTTACATGGCCCCTAAAGAAAGCTATATTGGTATCTGTTTTGCATCCTGTCTCTTCCTTGAGCTCTTTCCAGCTAGGAAAAATCAGTCTGATGTCAACTTGTGTCTTTTCTCTTGTTCTGTCACTTTCTTTCTTTTTTTTTTTTTTGCTTCTTCTGACAATGTCCTCTTGGGTTTCTTTGAGCATCGGTCGTGATGGAGTTTTCACATCCAGAGATTCAGTTATTGGCATGAGACCAGTCAAGGACTTAAGGTTGGGAGCAAAATATCCTGGCCTGAAACCCAAATAATCAATCTTATCTGGATTCAGCTTACCCAAAGGCCTTGGGGGCGGCGCAACCCCCTGAGAAAGGAATGGGATGTTCACTGCCGCTCTGTCCAAACCCTCCCCCCCGTCACATGGACTGTGGCACCTGGCCGTGGTCCACACTTACCCTAGACACACCACCTCCTGGACTGGGTGTTGTCTATCGTCTGAATTTGTGCTTACGTGTTACGTGTATGAGGTGTTTTTTTTTTGTCAGGCGCAGTGTGGTGTCAGGTACCACCAGACTGTGCCTCATGGAGGCATAGTCTGGTCTACCCTCTACCCTTGATCCTAATGTACCTCTGTTCTTATTTGTCATGAGGCAGCGCCGGAAAAAGCTGGCTGCGAGACCTAAGGCTGCTCGAACCTGTGATGTGTGTCATGTTCAATGTCTGTCTGTTAAATTTTGGACGAGTTGTTCTTGAACCTTCAATTTCCCCCTTGGGGATGAATAAATTAATATTCTTGTGTCTTGTATTGTGTGTGTTGTTGTTGTGAAGCACAACAGAGCCGTCTTGTGACTCTCTGGACGGAAGCAAAAACTTATGAGGGTAGGGTGTTCTGAGACACTTCAAGGGAACAACAACTCCAGAAATGGGCATAATAAATGTCAGAGGCAGATTTAGAAACTTATGCAATTTTGCTTTAACTCAATTAAAGCCTGATCTAAGAAATATGACCAGAAAATTCTGTAATTTTTTTTTTTTTTTCCAAAGTATTTATTTTTGGCCTTTTTCAAAATTTTCATTTTAATAAAATACATTAAATTATTTGACATATATACTATTTATTACTGTGTGATATGTTGGAAATATGGCAGTGAATAAAGTATCCACCAAGGACCAGAAGAGAAGTCAGATTGTGTTCATTGGGGTTTTGACCAAAGTTTATACCATACAGTGATGTAAAAAAAAAAAACAAAACAAAACAAAACAAAACAATATATGTTAAATTTGATGCACAAGGTAAAAAAGTTGAATCCTGATACCATCAGCTGGTCAGTTAAGTGTTTAGAACTTGTGAATTTTGTTTTCTGTGACTTAAATAATTTTCTGTTACATTCTTAATCTTTTAACAAATGGGGAAAAAAAGATGATTGGTACTCTAACCCTCAACAAAAGGAAAAAACGTGCAAATCAAGATTCTGAATTAGTCTAATATGTTAGTATTCCACCTCCTGCCAACATTTGTCATTCTAACATAAACATATTCATAAAAACACTCCCCTACACAAAAATGGACCATACAGCCATATGCAGCAACATGAGGAGGTAGACCCACTGAAGAAAATTATGTCTATTCATCAAAGTAATTGTGTGTATGGGAGCATGTGTCCCTGTTGACAATTTGTGTAGCCTGTGTGTGTGATTGCATTTGTGTTTAGGGAAGGTTCATGGTGAGGTCAGTAAGTCTCTGACACCAGTCTTTCCAATGCTCATTTAAATGCAACGCTAATTATCACACTGATGATTACAGATTCAATGAAATTCTAAGAAAGCCCTCAATGTGAGCATGTGCATGTGGGTGCACACGTTTTTTTTTCTTAGAAGATTTAACAACTAATGCGATAAAAGGATAGGCGGAGGAGGCATATTAGTGCATCACAGGATAACTTGATGGATGATCAATGAGCAGCTTTAAAATTGATGTGTCGCAGTATCAGTCTAGCAGGTGTTTAGTTCTGCCAGTGTAATTACAACAATGTATACATACTGTGTGTTAATATAGTCAATTTAGCTTTATTGAAATATATATGATCATAAGTCAAAGCTTTTTATTTTTTTCCTCAAATATAACACTTTTTAAGGCCATAATACAGGCATTTCATGTTCAGCCTATATTAACCAATAGGAAATGGGTTTCCGTCTTGGGTAAATCAGACATACTGGACATTAACCTGCCTTTTTAGAAGGTACATCTGTTTGATTATTTGTTAACACCAATAATGAATCAGCAATCAGATAGCAACTTAGCACTTACTGAAGGTAAATCAGATCCAAATGGGTCAGAAGGGAGTCTCTTTAAACATGCCATTGTTGTTGGTAGTCTATATCATGAATAGTTGAGACAATTCTGAATGCTGAATGGGTCCACTTTACTAATACCACCTAACAAAGTGGCTAATGAGTATAGTTCATTTTTACTAAGAGGATTTGCATGGCTTAATTTAAACACATTATTATAAAAAGGGAACCTTTGTACATATACAGTAATTGATATTTGCACAAGACTGAGCAGGGAAGGTACGACCTTTGTCCCTGTCAACATGTTCTCATCTGAATTTATATTTATATATGCAGTGATCAGAAATTAAGAAATTAACAGCAAAATCAAATTGTTATCACCTCACTACTCATGTAATAATAATAAAAAAAAACTTTCTATAACTATTTCTGCTTGCTTAGGGAAGTAAAAAAATCCATTGATGGAATAACCTGGCTATTAAATCTACGCAGTCAGCTGGTTTTCCTACGAGAATAAAGGTGTTCAGTCCAAATCCCCTGATTTATTCTTAAACATTGTGCATGTGGAAATTCAATTCCACAATTCCAACCATATTTCTTCCTTGAAGATGTTGGTGTTAATAAGGTTTAACCCAATATTTCCAGTTTCTGCTTTTCTTAGTTTTTTTCTCAGCTTAATGCATGCCAATTACTTGACTACTTTCATAAATCCTTCTTCACTGTGACCCCAGGACATGTCTTTCCATGTGGTTGTTTATGAAATAAGAAGCGACCAATTGCATCATTGTGGTTAAATAACGTATTGCTTTCATCATCAATCTTTATTTCAGACACATCAGTCCATATCAGCAATAAAAAGAAGAAAAACACATAATAATTATAAAAACTTCCATGGCTCAGTCATAACCATTACAAGTACATTTTTTGAGTTGCTTAATCGACACATAAATTTAAACATGAAATTCTTCAACACAGCATGAAAGGTAGTAACATTATTTGACACGAGCATGTGGCTTGCCCTTGTCCATCTTGGAAGTGACAGCAATATTCTAAAAGCATCATGAAATGCCACCTGAAGCTTTTTCATTTTGGCTTCACTAGTATTGAACCATAAATGGTCAGTATAAAATGGAGTACAATCTAAAAAGGGCTATTTTTACATCATCTATGCACAACTTGCGAGCCAGAATATTTCCTTGTGCATACAGATAACAGCACTGCCGGTAAACATTAGTGAACATCATCATCATCACATAAATTATTTCCGATTATATGACCTAAATGTTTTACTTTGTTCACCACATTTAGCTCCTAGTATGCTAAATAAAATGAAGTGAATTTTAATTTCTGATCCTCCTTGGTTCTAACAATTATGACAAAACTCCAAACAGGATTATTTATTATGACATACTGCACACCTTGAGTTGCACAGACTTGAAGCAGCTGCTGTGAAACCTGCACTGTAAGGAGACAGGATAACCAAGTCATCTGCATGCATCAGATGATTAATAAGACAATTACCCACTTTGCATCCTGTTTTACATTCATTCAGCTTTCTTGAAAGATCATCCATGTATATGTTAAAAAGCACAGTTGACAATATGCCACTCTGTCGAACCCCGTTAGTTATTAGAAATGGTGCAGAATGGTCCTCCCCCATTTAGCTTGCATTGACTGATGTGAATGCCAATACAGTAAAATTCTTATCAAATACAAAGTAACCCCTCACTCTTCCAATTTGCCAAACAATTTACTGTGATTAACTTTGACAAAAGCTTTAGAAGCATCTAAAAAACACATGGGAACTGTGGGATTGTCTCTTTTATACTTAGTAGCAATATCCCTCAGTGCATTTATACAAAGATCTCTTCTGTGTTTTTGTTTAAAATCAAACTGATTGTCTGTTATCATGATGTACTTGCTTGCACTTATTTGCTTAGTTTCAGGTGGCAATTTTTTTTTTAGCCAGGCAGTGCACCTATTCCTCTTCACTGTGATCTGAGAAATCATGAAAAAGAAATGCTCCCATTCAAAATAACAACTGAATGGAAAGATACTTTTTTCATTATGGTAATATAGAAACTATTCAGGTGCCTTGATTTCTCCACAGACCAGTACAAGAGAAAGCAAAAGGAAAACCAAAAAAGAGATGGGGGATGGGTAGAAGAGAGAATGGAGTGGTAAAGACAGATGGATCAAGGAAAACTGAATTTGTTAGATGCCGTGAAAGAGGGCTGGAGGATGGAGATGGTCTAGTGAAAAAAGAAGAAAAGAAAGGTGAAGGGAAAGGACTGCTGGCATTGCTGACGGATAAAAAAAAGATTGTTGTTCTGGTGTTTTTCAGGATCAGTGAATTCAGCAAACCTGCAGCAATCTTTAGTTTATAGCCATGCTGTCTTTTCATCCATCTATCCCTCTATCTCTTCATGCATCCATTTTTCCTCCCCTCTATTTTGCCCATGTTCGTCATATTCTTCCAGATCCACAGCCCTTTATGGAGCTAATTAAAAAACCTTTTTTTTTTTCTTTTTTTTTTGTCTCATTGAAATGATCAGGCCTGCAGCTATTTATTGTTTATCACTGAGTTTCCTTTCGACCCCCACTCACTGAGACAAATTATCTTCAAACCCAAAGGGAATTTTTTTTTTTTTTTAATTTATTTTTTATCAAGAGACACTTTGAACATGCTAAGTCAGGACCAATGAGTATCTGATATTAATAACATTCTGTTCTTTAGCATGGAAATCCCACCCTGACACATCTGAGCTGCGTTTCATCATCAGTTACCATTACATTACCGTCTGACAAAAACATGTCTATTTATATCAGCAAACACTGGTTTGTGTCTGCAAATAGATTTGTGTTGAGTGTAGTCAGTGGCAGATCAAGAATGGGAACGCTAAAGAGTAGAGATGAAGATTAACACATCTCAGGGAATTTATTTTGCAGTGCAAGAGGCTTAAATCAAGTCAAAACTGAAATTATGTTATCAAGTCTGTAAAAAAGAAATCACCATATTATGACAATATATTCAATAGCAATACCTTTCAAAATTTATGACTTTTGTCTATTATTTCTACTTAACCACCATGGAAAAGCTTGTTTCCGAATGCTAACACTGTGTTGATAACTTCCTGCGACTACATGGTTTGTCCTGGTGGCTGTTGGATGCAGGCACCATGTGGTTAAACCACATCCAAGGCCGGAAAACCACACACCCATCGCACCCTCTCCGAGGATATAACACACTAGATGTGGTGGCTAGGTGTGAGGTTTCATATACTACACCAAACTCTTCTAAGTTCCATTCCAAGTTGCATAGTGTGAACAATGCAGCAACACTGAAAGCTTCGCTTTTGTGTCTTCCTTTTTCTTCTTCAAAAAAAAAATTGTCTATTTTGTTGGTGTTTCTTTCTCTCCTGCTCTTCTATATTTTCAATTTCTACTCTCTCTGTCATGAGTCATTATAGTCAGTATACATGATAATTATGAGTGAAAAATAAGAGCACATAATGCTGCTCAATATACACAGCATGACCGCATACAGTCATTCAACTGCAGACAGACTGTCTGCATGTGTGGTTTTGTCTATGGGAAACATTAGAGCAGACAGTCGCCTTGAATCAATAACTAATCATAGCATCAACGTCATACATATATACATGAACATGTACATTAGGAACTACAAGAAGATGCAAAGCCCTTATTTTCTTAACTGGGTATTGCTTGTCATTGGAAATCAGTTTTTGACTTTGAGGATCTTAAAAACTCACATCTTTCTCTCCAATAAAATTTCCCAATGTGATTCCTGCCACTGAAGTGTTGCTGAGCTTATTAGTGCTGTGCTAATCAATAGATCATTACTACATTCCTTTACAGAAATTAGAACGATCACTGGAAGTGAATTAGACCATGAGAAAAAAAAAAAGAAAGAAGGGATTTTTATGTTTTTTCTCTTTTGCTTTTAGCAGCATTGCCAATCACAACAGCTGAACCTACACAATTTATGGCATGCAGACAGCTTAATGTCATCTTGACCCAGATGTTTCTAATAAGCACGTTACAGATCAGATCAGCTCAGCTGTGCACTATTCATCCATATGCAACTGTCCTTTACTACCACATAGATAATAGACAGCATTTCTGTGAGACAGCTTCTTCAACAGAAAGGCCGCAAGGTGTCAGAGGAAGTAGTATGAAAAATAAGAAATGCTAGGAAGGAGTTAGTCAGGACGATAACTCTGGCAACTGACGTTTGCGTGTTGTGAATTGAGGAGGGGTTGTCTGGTAGAAACCATATGTCGCATGTTAGTTCTTGACGAAAGCACACAATCCCGGCTTGTTTTATGCCCCCAGGCAAATGCACAATTATCCTCTTCTTTTTCTCCTTTTCTTCATTTTCTAGGATGAAAAGGATTTTTTTTAATGTCCGTTTGTGATTATTTGTCACTCAACTTTAAAATCAAAACAGAACCATGTTCCCAGTTCTGTCAACTCCGGCCAAGACATCTCTACATAAACAAATTCACTTTGATGGGCAGAGTTGCGTTATCTGATTTTTATTTTCTATTTCATATAGCTTACCAAAGTAAGAAAAAGTTTGGTTATGCTTTCCCATTGGATTAAAATGAAAAGAGTGTCTAAATTTTTGACTGGGACTGTATGTAGCATGTTGTGAAATGCACTTTGTGATTGACTTTCATCAATGAGATCATAGGTACCAGAGGTAAATCTCACCCCTTCTGCCCTCTCAATGTCTTCCTGCAGCACAACCTTGGTATATGAGACTTTCTCAACAGCATGCTGATGTGGAGACATCTGCTTCACTGAAATGGCACGGGATTGAGTTGTAGACTGAGGCAAATGTTAGAGGTTTTTATTTTTCCTCTTCTCCTTTCACTTGTGTGTCCTCATACAGAATATACCTTGGGTTCTTGTCCAATTTGCCCACAACAAAAATTGCCTGTAAACAAAATTTAATGGCTGCACATACTTAAGTCTTGTTTTCTACACATCCTATCATTCCTTCTGACCTTGTTTCTGTTATGCAGCTGTGTGTCACCCCAGTACAGTCAGTGTCCCACCCTGGGTTTAACCTAATTTCTCTAGCTGTGGAGAGCTGTGGGCTGCCACCTGCAACACCTGGGGAGCAGTTGGAAGGTTCACCCCTGGTTCACCTTGGTTGGCACTGTGGGAGCTCAAATCCCGGTTCCCCAGAGCTAAGCCCACCCCTTGTAACCATCAAGCTTTGAATACATACAAACACAAGCTGTTTTATGATACTTGTGTTGATAACAAATGGATAAAAAAATGTATGGGTTCTGAATTTCATGAGCAGATGGAAATGGGCACCATGTGCACCAGTGTTGCATCCCTAACGCAGGTCTAACGGGAAAAGAAAATAACAACTAATATTAGCAAGTATGAGTTATAACACAAGTAGGTAAAAATATTTCAGGGAGAACCAAGGTCAACATAACAAACAAAACACTCCTCACTATCAACAAAAAAAGACAACTTACCTAACCACAAAAACAAAAAGCTAAGGAGGTCCAGCTTGCTTACATAAGCAGCACAATCAACATTGTCTATGTAATCTTCAATGCAAAAAGTTTAGTTTGTGCAAGTCAGTGCAAAAGTAATAAGTGCCATGTGAATTTGGGGTTACAAAGCAAGGAGAGGTCAAGGAATGACTGGTTTATCTAAGCCATGTTTTGCTTCCTTTTTCATTGGTTCCCTTTTTTGTCAAATTAAAATGTTAAACATGTTGTTCCACAAAATAAATCTGATTTTACATATAAAACCATCACATACACGAGTAACACAAAGTCCTTAACATGATAAAGTTCACAAAAAGTTTTTAAACTGAAAAAAAAAAAAAAAAACACACACACACACCTAGTCCTTTCCTCTCATGCATACAAACAAATCTGTGGAAACAAACCTCCAGAATAGATGAGGTCCCAGCATGGAGGATCTCCATTTAAAAAAAAACCCTGGAGTTTAAAAAGAACAGGAAAAAACAAAAACAACAACAACAAAAAAAAGTAGAATCAGAGCAAGGGTTTATGATCAGTCTTTCACTTGCATTTTGGCGACATATGGTCCACTGAAGTGCGTAGCCACAGCAGAACCAAGATTTAAAAGAAAGACCAGGGAGCTCATTTATCTAGCTGTTGCATGCACAAAACCCAGCGTACACCACTTATAGTCACCTTCTTGGATTTATAAAAACATGACTTGGCGGTAAAATGATCCCTCCTCCACATCAACTCTGACCCTGCCGTACGCACAAAATCTGGAGAGACAGGAAACAGCAACACCAAAGGCAGAACATAAAACCAAAGAAATGGTGTGAAATTTGAGACATTCGTTCAAAATCAAACTTAAACTTTCACACAGAATGTTGTACATTAACAGCATTTACAAACAATTAAGAAAATGCATATTTGATATTCTTACTTCACCATGAAAAAAAATCTAGATTTACATCAAATATATCATAAAAACGTCAACCACTAAAATATGTTCTGAAACAAAACAGTTCTACATGTTATCAAAGCCAGATCACACAGATACAGAAGCTGCCATATAAAGTCCAAATGAATAACAGCAATTAAAATGACGTGGTCGCCCATCATTAGGCTATGATCAAGGTGTTTCCCCTACCTGCAGATGTACAGAACATGCAGTGATGGTTGGATATAAAATGCACCCCGATGCATAAAGATGCCGAGTGGCTTATCTGTCCATGCTGATGAACATGGCACACAGAGGCAGGAGTAAAGCCCGGAACCTTCCAAAAGAAAATGACTGACAGGTCGGGGCTGCGCCCTCCTTTTCTCAATAAGATCACAGAGAACTATGTGCACCTCAGTCAGACACATTGTGGTGTAGCGTAGCGGCCACAAGGCCGATAAAGTGCAGGCGGATGTGCCTTGATGCACAAGAGGAAATCTGTTTTTACAGCAGCAAATATGTGCAAGATAGTGGAGGCGATATACCACATGGTACTACATGGGAACATGTCACGTTCACCCGCGACGAGTGCTGTTGTCCCCGATCTCAAGCTCATCCTCTCATGTTGGAACCAAACTGCTGCTTTAAGCGGCATCTAGAAGTGCTGCAACACAAGAGGTGGAGAATTCTGATTTATTCACATGTTTATCTTTTAGTGGCTTTTCTGTCAGGGTGGTCTTTATTTCTCGCACCTTCTGCACCTCCTCCTTGATGGCAATTATTGTGTTCTCTGCAGGGACACGATAGATGCTGGAGGGCAAAAGGTGGAATCACTGCCTTTCACTCTCCAACTATAGCTGCAGTACTGTAAACCCAGCAGGGACACACAGGAACGCCAATATTTTCCCAGTAAATAAACTGGAATCAGAGACGTCTCATTTGTGTCTGTATGTAGAGTTACAGAAAAATGAAAAAAACCCAAGATGGATTCAAAGTGAAGCAAGTAGTAGGCTGTCCTGGAGGTGGCGGAGGATGGAAACATTTCCAGGAACAGGAAACCTAAGAGGCAGAGAGAGGTCCTTACCTTAAGTAGAGGACAAAGAGGGGGCATGTGTTGCAAAAAGCAGGCATGCATTTACCTATCAGGAAATATTTGCGATCACCAGGCAGAGATTAACAGCTTGAGCTCCTTCACCTTACCTCTGCACTGGATCACAGGTTACAACTCTACTGGTAACTATTGGCAAAATGCCATTAAGGTAGACATACATGCCAGAAGAGAGACATAAGTCTCCCGCAAAGGGCCTGTAAGAAGAACAGCCACCATAAACCACTGCACCACAGGCCCAAAGAACGAACAAAGCTGCAAAAAGCAGCAGCAGACCGTACCTGTAACACTTTCCTGAGACAGGTAATCAGGAAGTAGACAGACTTGTGATTGTCTGCACACTGAGCTTGCAGCAATCTCCTTACATTGGTGGCATCTCATGTAGTTGGTGACACAACTTACACTGAGGCAGACGCAGTGATATATTCTTCTTCCTACAATAAGCAAAGCACTTTAAAATAGCACTTTTATTGTACTCAGTTTGAAATAGTTGTCGCAGTGCTAATTTTATTAACCCCAAAACAACTGAAAACTTTTTTGTAGTAAAGTTTTAACAAGCTGCAAATGTCTACATGTTGAGAAACAAAATGTAGACATTTGATCAATCATGAGGTTTGGGATATTTTCCTTTTTCCATTTCTTCAACTTTCAGTATAATCTAGGTGAGCATATTTAGTGGAAAACTAACCACTGTTTATAAAATTACTTGGTTGTTTGTTTAGACCTTTGGCTACACAACAGGCATTCAGCCCCTCTGTATATTTACATGTATCTGATTTGGAGGGAAAGTCTAACTGCAGAAGGTTTAGGGGCCTGTCTGTCTTCATTAAAAGTTTCCCAACTGAGATAGACTGTGTCTGTGTTAATTGTGTCTGGAAGGTGTGTTTTGTTTTGGTCTTTGCTGACCTCCCTGATGCATGAAAATGGTGCTTTGAACAAGCAAGGCCCCATCTGTCCATCTAGCTGGATTTCTGTTTGCCTTTAGTGTTTAAGTGTATTGATTTAACAGAATAATGAGATGGACAGAACTCTGACCCCCAATACTATCCAAAACCATAGGGATGGCATGAAACACTGAATGAAGATAAGGCCCCGACATGAAAGGCCAACTCACTGATGTAGAGGTTTACAAAATATCTGCTCCTCCATTTATAATTATGTCCAGAGAATAATCTATTCATTTAATTGTTTTCTGCATTATTTGCACCATTTGTTATGCTTTTAATGTGTTCTGTAAAGTATTTGGACTCTCCTATACATGAAATATACTATACCAATAAAATTCACTTGCCTACTCTGACTTTCTCATCCTTTCTGTCCCTTTCAGTCTTTCTATTTTGCCTGAGAACATGTTTGAACATCCAGGTTACAGTGTGTGTTAGAGTGTGCATCATCTGCTGTTAATAATTGAAAAATGTCTTCAGGGTCTGGTAAAGTAATCCGAGTTACTGTGCCCCCAAGATGCCAGGGCATTATTGTAAAATAGCCTTTAGTGAGACAGCACGATAGATAGAAATCTTGAACAAATAAAAATGAACAGAATGAATCAGATTTCATTATAGCACTCTGCATAGTGCTCACCACTGTCAGTTATTTTCCATTTCAATGGCTTTATATATTTACTTTCTACCTTTCTGTTATTATAGATAGATTAAAATCTCCATGAACAAGTGAAATATAACACGATTTCATGAAAGTATATATTCATTGACCCACATATTAATGGTGGCAGTTCTACTATGTAAAATGTGCATTTTTTTAAATACCTCATGCAGATTCAGGAGGAATAATGCAGATTCAGGAGGAATAATCACAATTATCAGACTAGGAGACTCGTGACAACTGGTATCCTTCATCACCAACTGTACACTAAGACGCCATGGTTGAACCTTATTTATTCCAATGTATGTCACTAAATGTCCTGGAAAGAATTAAATAATTTACATGGGATAATTACCACCAAGAACTTCTCTTGAATATCCCTCATCCCATGCTAGTGGACTAGTCTTATGAAAAGCCCTTGGTTTAGCTCTCAGTTTGCAGCCAGTTCGTCTGCATTCAGTGTGGATGCTGAGCCATTGTGGGTTCTCTGTCTGAAAACTGTCTGGATTTAAACAGCACCTTTGCACATTTAAAGACTATTCTCCAGTCATCAATTAGCACACACACACAAATGTACATACATAATAGGTGAAAGGCACATGTATAAGGAAAAAAGAAGACATTTATTTGTGTCTTCTTCTAAAGTGCCATCGATGATCCACTAGGGCCTTAAAGGTGGAGTATGTAAGATTTTCAATATTTTCAAAACTAATAAAATAACTACAATCATAATTAGATAGTTTTTTGAACATGTAGGTTCCAGTTTGTCCATATTTGATGCGTCATTAAATTACAAGTTTAATTAATGACAAATGACAAAAAGCACATTTTTTTACTGGTAGGCAAACATTTAAGAAGGGTCTTTGTCATTAATTAAACTTTTAATTTAATAACACATCAAATATGGACAGACTGGTACCTACATGTTATAAAAAACGATCTAATTATGATTGTAGTTTTTTTTTTTTTAGTTATTTTTTTATTTTTTAATTTTGTAATATTGAAAATCTTACATACTCACCCTTTAAGGATTTTTTTCTTTTGGCTTTCAATTAATCATAATTACTTTGAGATCCAATGAAAAATACTTCAATTACCATCCTGTCAAAGTATTATGAAAGCTTCTCACTATCAAAGCATGGTTCATCAATCTCTTATAACAGGATGCAAGTCTTACCAGCATCTCTTATTGAAAAGGAACGTCAGTGAGACAAATAAAACAGTCAGTGATCTGTGTGTGTATAACATTCGTCATGGATTGCAAGTCAGAAAAGGGAAATTTCCTATGTAATCAAATGATCCATAAATTTGATGTGATGTGAACCTTGTCATTTTCATGTGCATGTGTGGAAGCCAATGTCTTTTTTCCTCAATGACTTTACAGGTTTTCTGCACTTTCTTCCCAAGGATGAGGCATGACAAAGTTAGATGCTCAATATTTCAAAACAGCAAAATGGCTAAAACCACAGAATATAAAGCTTATCTTGCAGTTTTGCCAGTGGGATGATCCATGCATAATTACCTTGCAAAACAATCAAAATGATCCCTTTAACTGGAAAACTGTTTGAGCCATGCTGCTGGTTACGCGTACGTGGATATACGAGTGTGTGCGAGACTTCAGTATATTATGAGGATGCAAATGTGTAAAGGTATTTGTGTGACTGTGTAACTGCAAGTATGAATTATTTACTAGTAATATCTTTTGAGAAGCACATTATACTGAGTTCACAAGATAAAGACCCGATGAACTCCATGGCTGACTATAATCACAGCCCTTAGCTGCACAGTGGAGAGACTGACAGCTTTGGAAAAGCACATAGGTGTCAAAATAAAGTTAAAAAAAAAAAAAAAAGATAAAAAATGAAAATGAAGAAGATAAAATATTCACTGACATTGCTAATTTGTTAGTCACATTTTCCTGTTAGTTTTATATGCTTATATTTTTTTTGCTTTTATAATTTTTTGTGGCTTTTTTTTTTTTTCCTGTTCAGTACCACTGTTAAAACTGTAGCTATGGTGCCTTGGCAGCAGCGTGCCAACATGAGGAAACTGACAAACAAAAGGCAACAAAGACAAGTTTCATGAAAGCAACAGCATCAGCAGACATGCAGTACTGTTACTATGTCAACCGTACCATGTTTTTCAACTTGCTCTTCGCTCCAGGAGCAGTAGGTCGACTCTGAGGTTTATCTCCTTGTTCTTTTGTGTTCCGCCATCCACACTATTCTGATGGTGTGTGAGACTTCAGGATATCATGACGACATTTCAAGGCAACACCACCACACAGAGATAGTCCGAAAACTTTGTATTTTTCTTTATTTTGTAAAATTATTAAAGAACTCTATATATTCAGGCCAAAGTGAGTGATTGTATGATTTGGCACCACTTTGTTAAATTAGTTGTATTGTGTTGTTATACATAGAAAAATCTATTCATGTGCATCCCTCAGTCTGCCCCACAATCTGTCATCATCTCTGATGACATCTGACAATCTCCCTGAAAGATAAATGATGAGTGTTTCACAGATCACATCATCCTTCATTATCATTAGATGATGACAAACTGGCCTTGCGGTAGCAACTGAACAGTCTGAATGACTGGCTTTTCTCCAGCAAGCAGTCAGGGTAACACTAAGCTGAGTGGAAACGGCTTTTTGTTTTCTATCTGAAACAAACATTTTTCATTTGGAATTTTGTAACTTCTGAGATTTGAAACTGCCCTGATCTGTTTCTTCTCTTTTTCATTTTAATTGAACCTTTTCCCTTCATCTGACTCTCATCCCTCCTGCAGATAAACACCGTTAAGCAGTTCAAGGGTGGCACCATCACTCACTGTCTCTCTGCGCCCCATACAACAAACAGTTGTCCCACACCTATGATTAATGTCTGGTATGTAGCCCTTCCTTTGCTCATTCATGCAGCCATCAAGTCTGTTTTCATCACTCATATCAGCAGTGATGAACTGCTGTGGGATAGATGTAACCACATGTTTATATTTAGATAATAATTGTTATAGGAATATGAGCACTAAAGAACAATCCATGGTCAGGAAATAATATATATGTATATATATATATATATATATATATATATATATATATATATATATATATATATATATATATATATATATATATATATATTGTAGAAGTAGCACTTTGTAACTGTATCCAAAAAACTAAACTCATTATTTAAGTATAGTTTCTTATAAACTCTCACAGAGAGACAATTTGGACATAATTTGTGATGCGTTCCACTTAAATTAGAAAAAGGCTGTGGGGAAAAGGGATTAGAATTTCCAAAGACATAAAAATGCAATACTGACACAGTATTAAGCACTCAGTTTGGCAGAATTTTTGAAATGCGAGCAACCAAACTTTACCTGCAGGTCTGAGTGGACGACCAGGTAGTTTTATCTTAAATATGTCATTGCTAAAAGAGTGAAGATAAGCGTTTGGATGGGGGTGGGAGGTAATGATGTGACACCTGCAAAAGAGGCGTCTTCTTTTCTCAATTCCTTGATGGCTTTTCATGAGAATTATTGTAATTGCAGGAGTATCCCTCTTGTCAGCTGTAAACTGTCCATGTCTGTCAGAACGAACAGCATTTGGACAATTTCTAACTATGTCTGGGTGTCTGGAGTATCCCAATGGGCGAGTTTTAGGCACAAACACAATGATTAATACTGTCAATAATGGTGAGGCAAGGCAAGTTTATTTGTATAGCACCTTTCATGTACAAGACAATTCAAAGTGCTTTACATGAAACAATAAAAGCACAAAAGAAGAAAAAGCATAAAAGAAAATACAAATAACAAAATCATAATTAAATCATAAATTATATTAAAATAATTACAACCAGAATTAAGTAAAAGTTACTGTTCAGATGTCATGCGTAGGCGCATGAGAGAAGAAATGTTTTTAACCTTGATTTAAAAGTTTCCACATTTGGTATTTCTTTTTTTCTAGAATTTTCTCTGGTGCCAGCATAGACTTTATATAAAAGATGGACGGAGCATCTGTGTCATCACCTGTTGGTTTCTGAGGAGCTGAATTGAAGGTCATTGTAGTTCCAACCGTCGCCATCTTGGCAGGATCACACGTGCCGTCTCTCCTGGAAAATACAAGAATGGGCCAAGAGGGAGAGCTGAGAGGGGGGCTTTGAGTTTAGGGGTAAATGATTGGCCTCTAGCAAATTCCAACTTGCCTGTAGCTAAGAGCTAACTGAGGAAACTTGAAGCAAACAAGATCCTAACAACAAGTAATAAAAGGTAGTCCAGCTAAAGCTCAATCGCACTGTTAGCCACCTAAAATCCATGGTTGTGTAACATTCTGCCTTCTGTCAGCAGGACATTGAGTAACTGTCAATCAAAAGGACATATCCTTAATAATTTCCAGATGAAATTACTTCTTAATTATATTTATATTATATATATTTAAAAAAAATCACTCCCCTCACAGTTATGATGAAGTTGAACCTGACCCATTAGACCTTAAATGTTTTTTTATTTCGTTCCAGGATGTAAACATGTTTATTTCTGCTGTGAAATTGGCCTTTTTAACATGGGACTCTGTGGGGATTTGCGCTGGCTTGGAGCCAGCCCCTAGTGGCTGAGGAGTGAACTGCATTTTTTGACACTTCCACATAGACTTCACTTTTAACCGCCAGAGGTTGCCACTTTGATGCCACTCACTTTTTGCAGCACAGCTTCTGGATTATGTGAAGACATTAAACTGTTGGTTTAGGAAGTAAGATTAGACATGGAGAAAGAATCAAGCTTTGGTTTGAAATACAATGACACAAGGTATTAAGTGTTTATCAGATGCTTTGAACTAATATGCAAGACATCTGTCTTTGGTAGGCTGCATCACAAAGGGTAAAGGGTTTTTACAATTTTTCTGCAAAATATCTTTCTAGTTTTCTTGTGGAAAATGCAGAAAAAGCAATAATGAGAGATTACCTTACTTATCTTTTAAATCAGTTTAAGCCTGCCTTATTGGATATCAGTTTGGTAAAAATAGGCATCCTGATTACAGTGATTCCCAATTAACCCATTTAAGTTAAGTTTAAGCCTCAGAGAAGAAATGTATTTTTTAGGTAAAGGCATGCAAACTGAGCACTTTAATAGCTAATAGCTAACATTGGATAAAGGTTAACTCTGACTGCTTCAAAAAGAAAAAAACTCTTTTTATGAAAAAAAAAAGTCTGAATAACATGAATAAAAACATGGCTTATTTGTACTTAAAATATAAGCACAAGTTAGCAGTCAGCAACTCCAGGTGTTCTATAAAAAATATAATCTCAAAGTACAGCTATGATCAAACACTATTAACAACATGAGACATCTGTCACTTTTTCCTTCCATAAGCAGGATCATGATCTACAGAAAGCACTTTCATTCTCAGTTGTGCACTCTTATGATTTAGTTTTGGAAATTTGAGTTTTCGCTTAAACATTTTTTTTCAAACAATACCACTTGACATTGACTCATTGGCCTGCTCCATCAGTTTCTTTCTCACTTTGCCTGCCAGCTTGTGTGTCATGCGGAGCAGATCAGGTTTTTGGAAAGGGATCAGAACTAATAAGCATTTCCTCTTCCTTAATAGGCTTTTAGAGAGAAGGACCATTTCTTACACAGTTTATGTGCATGTGTAGGATATCCAGAACAGAAATGGCATCATACCCGTTCAGAGTCATGTCATGTCAGGTCTGATGCCATGAGTGTCACTAATCTCTTGATGGTGTGTGTACGCCGTGTTTAAGCTTGGGTGTGTTTTTATATCCTAATGCATTCTGGTGTCTGTGACATGTGTAGGATGTTAAATGTCATAATCCCAACAGCATTAATTATGTGTGTGCCCAATGTCTGAGTAAGGGTGTTGAGGAGGGCAAGAGAAGGTCTTAACAGACTTTAAGCACAATCGTCATAGAATTTCTTCTCGAGGCATCAAGTGTCAAGAAAAAATACACTGTGTGCTGCCGCTTCATGCTGTGCATCACTGATGAAACAACTTCAGTCAAACCCCTTCTAGAGGCAGGTTTTAATGTCTTTCCTTCCAGAGGGAACGCAGAGGTGATCTGATTACCCCTAAGTGAAGCAGCAGCTAGCTTTGGGGTAAGCTCCCTTTTCTTTGCCCAGCGGGGGTGAAGCAGAAACAAGATTCCGCTGTAACTAGAAGAGCTATGTGGTGTTTATTGCTAAAGGTTGTAGTGAAACATACACCCTAAACAGGCAGTTTCTTACAGTTAACTTTCTCTGCTCTGACTACACCTGTCAAGTATCCCATTTTGACTGGGAAACTCTTATTTTTTTACCTGTCTTTCCCGCATCTTTCCTGCATTGTTATTTTCCCATAAATTTTCCAGATTATGATATGGGAAGACAATAAACCTACATGAGGAGACACACCTCCACCCCTTAGAACAATACACATTAGGAAACCATTTAACTTCCATGACCCAGACACACAGCAACATCCCCATCTCCACCCCCACCGATCAGCCCGAGGAGAGGAACCTGTGACCCGACCTCTCTTTCTCCAGAGAATTTCCATTATTCTAAAAGAACTAATCAGGTATGGTTCTGATCCTACTGCTCTGACTCATCTGCTGTGGGGGGATTCATTAAGAGAATTTTGAAAAATTCCACACCTTCCTTTGGTTTGGTGTGTGTTGAAACCTGAATATTTAAGCAGACCAAATTGCTTGGACAACTAAATGGTTAAAACTGCTCGCTTGCAAACAACCACTGATCAATATTTATATGACAGAAAGAAAAAACCCTGGTTCATTGGTTCAAATACACAGAGAGGAATGAAGCCTCCTGGTGTAGTTTTGGGCAGGATCCTGCAAAAGTTTCAGTACCAACAGGCCTGTAAAAAATGCTGTTAAAAATGACAGATTTCAATGAGAGATATTAGAGATTGGGTTTGGTCATCCTGATGGGATCTGTGGGAGAATGTTGGTAAATTGGAGTCATGCAGGACTTTGGTCTTGGGGTTACTAATTTTACTGCAGTATGGAGAAACCATAGGATTTACTGAACAAATCTTTTTGGCTTTGTTTTTTCCCTATCTGAAAAAATACTCATTACTTCGCTCTTCTCCTTGACTTTATTGCCGTTGGCACAGATCACTTTTTTTCTTTTTTGATCCACTGAATAGTCTGTTTGCAAGTGAACTGTGACCCTCAGCTTTCAAGTGGACAGTGTTCATTTCTTTGGTCCCCATCAGAGGGCATCTGGTGTTCACACTGCACCAAACAAATAATTCCATCGTGAAAGCGGACTACGGTCCATTTAAAGTGAGCCAAACAGTAGCAGTGTGAAGATATCCCTCTCTCTCTCTCACTAGCTTGACCATTCTTAAAGTGGCCACACTTTCCTATTAAAATAGCACTGGAAACACCACCATGTCTCTGCACATTGACACCTAACTCATCCAAACACAAAGACGGCTTTTAATGGAAGCTGTCAGTTTTGTGGAGCGTTTCAACTAACTAGTTAGTCAGTCAGTCATGCACATCAATAATGCATACAAGTGTGTATGCAAGTGTGTATTTTTCCGTTCTTTGAGAAAACGTTGAATTTTTTTGTCCTATCCAGTATTTAAGCAAGTTGTTCGGATGCTGTGTTCTGCTGAGCAAATTTACTTTGCCAAGGCAAGCTTTATAGATATAATGAGCCCCTTATGTTCTGGATTCTTTTTTTATATTTCTATTTATTTTTTCTTAAGTGTTTGTGTTACAGACTTTGTATAGTACTGCTAGACTAAACCGGAGAGGATAGAATATTGCATGGACACAAACTACACAGCCCACAACTCCGACCAAGCTGGATTAATTCAAAATATTGTGTCCTGAATGCATCTTTTTCTGTAGTGATAGAAAGCCAGAGAAATCACGTAGAAATTACAGAAATATAAACAACCATGCAGAAAGGTCCAGGACTGCAGGCAGGTTTGAAACAAAAACCTTCTTGATGGCTTTTTCACATAGAGATCCGGGTATTTATTGGTACAAAAAGAAGTCCTTGTTAGGCTTTTCCCATTTGGTACTCTACAAACCAAACAGAGGTTGATGTGCATGTTTTGTGAGCTGATGCATTGTCAAGCTGGCACTGTGAAATCAGCATAGCGAGCAGAGCCAGCAGCTATCCTCTTGTCAGCAAACATTTCATATCATTTTGGTGTATAAGAACCCTTAAACACACACCAAGTCAGCTCCATGACTACCCCAATTGCTGACACATAGGCATGTCAGCAGCACACCAACTGTGACTGTCCATTCTGCCTCTTTACACACAGGTCACCGATATGCAAGGTGCATTAGTTCTGCCTTAAAATGGAATGTGTGAGAAGGGCTACTGTGAGATAACACTTAACACTGCACTGCCACTTCTTTTGATGCATTTAGCAGCAGAAGAATTTTCTTTTATTAATTATTGGTCTGGATGTGGAACCTGAGCTGATCCCATAAAATGAAAATAAAATATAAATAAATAAATAAATAAATAAATAAATAATAAATATAATAGCAAGTGATATTAAGTTGCATTGTGACCCATTTAAAAGAATAAATATAACTTTAATTAAGCAGTCAGTTAAATATGATATCAGGACTCCACTTCCAAACAATGATTTAAAAAAAAGATCATAAAGCATTAAAAACAATAAACTTAATGTTTGCCTTCTTGTTTGTTCAACTTGTTCTACTTCAGCCTGTTTGTAACATGCAGGCTGAAGTCATTGAATATTTCTATCAGAATTGCTTTTGCTCAAAGTATAAATTAATCACAGATGTGGTAATTGGGAGGAAGTAGTCAAGAAGAGGTAACAATGTGGTTAAAACAGCTTAAACCAGCACACAAAAAGCAATCTCCACAAGACCCTTTAGTATGTGTTGGTTGAAGTCAAGTAGGTTAACACCCTAGGCTCTGGAAAAAACATTGTATGTCTTGCCATTACAGACAAGAAAACAAATGGACATGGGCTGGAAATTTAGCTAACAAATGGTTAGCATAGGTCCAACTAAATCTAAGCCACTGACCAAATGACTTTAGATCAGTGTTTTACAGGTGCAAAATCAACTCATTTATCTTCCTGTCAAAACTGATAAATAATTTTCATATTTCAATTCTGATGTAGTCCCTCTGCTGGTTTTTCCGTTGACTGGTGCCCTGCTTAAGCTATGCTATGCAACATCATTATCCATACCACCTGCTAATAGATGGACAGATGGGAAAGGCTTACCTTGTGCACCCCCAACTGACAGCTCGAATCTTGGAAGCAGACATTTGTCAATGACAACCACAGCTAGCTCTGCATGACACTTATATGCAGAAACACTTCCTCCCATATGTGGCTCTTCAATATGTCTCTTCATATGGGTTTCTGATACCTCAGTAAGTGAGAAAGAATGCATAACAACAATTGACAGAAGTAGAGTAAAGACTGTTTAGACAGCTTAGGACTATCTGAACAGGACTCAGTCAATCTTGTAACTGGACACTGAAAACATGAGCAGCATGCTGTAGTAATTGTTACAGGATGGGGGTATCTTTATTCTCCTAGTAAGTATTGTGGACTCTATGGCTATTACTGACAGTGAGCACACAACAGGGAAGGAGGACAACAAGCAGCAAATATCTCAAGTGCAGGACCCAAAAGTCAACTGGAACAATTACTTACAATTTTGTATGCAGAGCACACACCAGCCAGTTGAACACTCCAAATACTCATCTTTTAAAGTGTGACAAATAGCATTTCTCCTCTATGTGAAAACCAAAATCTGTTTTATAGCTCCAGGTCTGCTGTATATACAAATGACAGTTTGACTTTCTAACAGGCCTGGTCAAGTTATCTTGTGCAAAGATTTTTTGCCATTCTTGCAAGATGGCCCCTGGCCTTTAGTTTTTTTCTCAGAGCGAGTCCATTATTATCAGCAACAATGAAAGTTTGGACAGATTTCATCATCAGTGGACAACATTTGCTGCATCTGGAGAAATTTTTTTTTTTCTCCAACTCTACAATGGGGTCGATGTGTAATGTCTAGTTAACATCACAGACATATATGCACAGTTTCTTTACACTCCCATAATTTTCTGATTTATGAGTGTGTTTTAATGTAATGTCCTTTTCATTAACGTCCAGGTTGATACGTGTATTGTCAGAGCAAACTTTCATGAAGGAATTCTCCTAAATATGTAAGTCTAACAGTCTAATAATCAGTCTTCTGGTCAAACTGGGACTGCAGATGTCATCCAGTCAACCACTGCATGCTACCTTTGCCTGAAGTAACTGTTTTTGTTATGGGGCTAGTGGGAGATTTTGACTTTGATAGTCTGCCAAATTATCAGAAAAAATCACGTCAATATTTGTATATTTACAGAGATAAATGAAAAGAAACTTATAATGCTCCCATTGAGGTTACCACAGTACTACTGTAGTGCATTTGTGAGCTTGCTTTGGAATAGGATACTGACCTGCTGCTTTGCGAATGAAAAGCATTATTAAAACAGAGGCGATTAGAAATAAGAATTCATGCTCCTCCTCACAGTGGGGGGATTTCATGGAGCTTTAACACCTGATGGTCAAAATCAATGCTGATACAGTTTTCTGATTTAAGTCATCTATGTTGTTTTCTGACAGGTGAGAAAATTTAAATCATCATTGATATCTGAGGTATTTTTTAGGCTCTAAAATAATATTTATTCATTTTCCAAACCATTTAGTTCAATTCAGGGTCATGGGAAACCCATCCTAGCCCATCCTAGCAATCCTCAGGCGAGAGGCAGCATACGTGCTGGACAGGTCGCCAGTCCATTTTAGGGCCAACACAAAGAAACAAATAACCAGTCACACTCGTTCAGCTCCACACACAAAGGCCACTGTTCAAACCTCCTTCCAAAGCTTGAAACAGAGACCCTCTTTATGTGAGGCATTATTTAATATTATAATTAACAAAATCTTCATTTGAAGCCTTGATCACTGATTATGTTTATCCGTTTCCCATATTAAAAGGCACTCATAAAACCATGTAACTCATGATACTCTGATATAATGTGACACAGTTACAAAGAATAAAGGTGAAATCACTAATATAGAAAGAAACACTTGCTCAATAAGATCTCTGGGTAGACCTTGAGTTCCACTAGCAGCAATAACACAGAGTTATCACACTAGTTAGACTGCTGCTCACAAACATATGAAATCCTTGTTACGTTTGTATAGGTGTCTGGGAATGCATATGACTTGTATTATATTAGTTATGCAGAATAATTACTCAATGAATGCAAAATCAAGAACTTTTTTTGCATGTGAATGCATATAGTTCTACTAGCTAATTGAACTTCATGTTATCAGTGAGGAACAAAATACACAGCTTAGGAGGAAATAAGAGATTTAAATGTAAATGCTGCATAATGTAAATGTGCATCATTTTTCTCTCTGGAAAAACAATAAGCCATATTGTGTGTGCACTGATCTACAGGTTTCTAAATCTTCAAGCTTTTCTCAATACTGAGAATAGATTATAATGCTCCTGCTGCTTTCTGCATTCTATACATTTGAGTTTTAATATTGATTAGTTCCTAGAACCTCCAAGGGCAAACAGATTAAAAAAAATGCAGACACAGACAGTGTGATCACCCTACTTACTTAGATATCTTTAAAACATTCCTAGTTTTCCTCTTCTTCAATGTGTATATATATATATATATATATATATATATATATATATATATATATATATATATATATATATATATATATATATATGGAGCATGATATATATCATGCTCCATATTAATGGGGAACAAATACAAAAAATAAAAATATTTAATGTCATTTTTTGCTGCTGTTCTGTTTCTGTTGATAATTATTTAAGACTAAACTTGTTTCAAAGATTTGGTCTTCTTTATTTTCTTTTTGTGTCACACTTGTCAAATTTTGTAGTCTTTTCATTTTATACAGTCTTGCCTAAAACTAGAAATCAACACTTTCCTGTGGAACATTGCAGAACTGCTGTCAGTAAATATGCAATTATTTTCATAATAACTTTATTTAAGTGGTCCATATAAATCTGTGTGAAGCCAGCCAAAACATTTTGATTTGGACCTCTGGTAGACTGCTTCATTTGAAAACTTTTGTATAAAAGCCACTTTAATTATCCATTTGTTGACCCCCGTTATCTTCACAGCAATTGTTTAGATGTTACTCCTCAGGAAGGCATGACAAGTCCTGTTATTAGACAGAACAGAAATAAACATGTCAGGATTCAGCAGTGTAAATATTTGGAAATCCTCCCCGACCAATCCTGTGTATTTGTTTGCTCTTTTTTGCATTTTTAGGTTTTGTAAACAAAATCAACCATTTATGCCTGATTAAACCAAATGCATTAAAACCCTTAATTCCTTTGCTATTTTGAATCTAAAGGGGACAACCCTTAGGGTCAGACATGCCTTTATGTAGACTATTTTTTATAAAGCAATGTTGACTGCTTGCAGAATCATGCTGTACAGTTAAATTGCATGTGCCATGGAGCAACAATGAAAGAGGAAGCTAGCTAGCTTAATACTTGGCTGAATGAAAATGTCATGGGCGTGCAGAGCTGGTCCAAAAAACCAGTCAATGTAGTCTCATTCAGCCAACAGCTCTGGAAAAACAAGCTTGGCCCAAGAAACTAGTTGGCCTCGAGTGTGGATACTGGCTTAGCAACTTTCAGATGAATAATGTGAGACCTCTAGAGCAATGAGCAATGGACAAGCTAGCTAAACTGGTTTATGGCAACTAAATAACCCAGGGATCTCTGAACCAAGGTCTTCATTGCTGATATCTGAGAGCTGGGTCTGCTTGTACCTGAGATGGGAGGCTTTCCTGCCTCTTTTTCTCTTGGTTAACATTTAGATCTGCAGCATCAAACAGACTGGTCACTATGGATGCCAGAGTGTTATGGATAAAATAAAATTCTATTTGGTAAACCACTGTCTCCGTCTGGGTAGATGCCTTTATACCTGGCCACTCCTCCTCCTCTGACATGTTGACTGATAGCTGCTCTCCAGTGAAACTACTACCACATTGAATCGATGACAAAAAGAAAAAGAAAGAAAACAAAAAAAGTGCAAATATAATGTCGGAACATGGTTTTACTACAAAACATGGCATTAAACTAACTGATTTGGGAAGGAAACTTCAGATTCTGAAATTCTGTATGGTGCACATGTACATCATACTATGCAGTGCTCAGAAACTTGCTATGTTGTTGGATCAGCAAATAACACTATTTGAGGTGCTGTTACACATGCCAGAAAAAGACTGATGTCCTATTTTTTGTTGTTTTATTTAAAACACGACTTTTACACTTCCAATTGGAAATTCATCTTTGGATTTTAGTACAGTTGGAAGTGAAAAAGCTTTATATACTGTGGTTTGGGTTGTGATTCTACACAGTCTGCTACCTTGTTTTCTTCCTGTTTCACCTGTCTTTCTGTCACACTGGGCTTGGCAAGGTACTCCTTCCCTGCCTGACACTGACGATTGAAAAAAACCTAATCACCTGCTGCATACCAGCTCATCAAGACACTCCAGCTTGTCTACCCTAGGTTTCCTTCCTCACTGCTTTTTGCTTGGTTGATATTTGAAAAATCTTTTCTCTTTGTGCCAGAACTCCATCAAAGAAAACCTTCTCTGCTTAGCTTTCCCATTAGTGTTGTTGTGATTTTAGCTGTAGAAACTGTCCAATCTATTAGCTAAGTACAAATATGTGCAGAAATCTTTCTCTGTTGATCACAAATTTAAAAAGACAACTTTGTGTTTGGACTCGGTTATATCACATTGTGCATTGACACGGTGCAGTTTACAGTGCTGTGTTAAAAGAACAGCCTGGTCCCTTTAAGGTTGAGCAAGAGACAAGGGGGAACAGAGACAGATGCACAGTGTGGGTCTGAGTTAGAGCAGGGTGGCTGGGGCAGAAAAACTCAGTTGGTATAAACTATCTGGTTAGTGGTGGATTTTTTTTCACTAAAAACCTTAGCAATAAACAACACACATCCCTTCAGAGTTACAGCAGATTCCTGTGTCTACATCACCACTGCTCAGAGGAGAAGGGAGTTCACACTGAAACTGGCTGCTGCTTCAGCCTCCCAACCTTTGTTTGGAGGCAGAAGATGGAAAGTAGCATTTAAAGCATTTATAAACAAAAAGAAATAAACTGTCAAAAACAAACCTAAGTTATCTCTATCTATACAGAATTTACACACCAGTCAAAGTCTGAGCAGGTAATGAAAACATGATGGGCCATAACTGGTTTTGTTATTGCTTAACGGTCCTCTGGGCATGGTTTTTAGCTCATCTAGCATAGCAGCCACACAATAAATGTGACTAAACCAGATTTAATCCAGATGTTACCCTGACCCACTTTCTTATCTAACTACTATACATTCAAGTGCACAGTAAGTTACAAATTAAACTAAATAGAAGTACTCATTGTGATTTATTGGCTTGTTTCCTATGCTTTTTCTAAGATTTCCCAAAAAATTCCTAAAAATTTACTTTTAACTTTTGGGTTACGTTACTAACAGACTGACAGACAAACCAACGCTGTGGAATACATGACCTCTGCCTTGGCAGAGTTAATAACATTTCTTATATGATCAATTATTTTCCTTTGGAGAAGAGGCATTTTTAATTCCATTATGGATGATGTCATGGTGACATCATGACTAACTGACTACTCAGTTTTGATTGGCCTGACTTGTCAACTTTAAGGCTGCAATGATTTTTCAACAAAGTCGACAACGTTGACAATGAAAATTCATCGACGCATTACATTGTTTACACATCGCATTATAAACGCCTGTAATTGCGCCTGTAAAATTGAACAGCTTTTCAGACAGTATTAGAACTCTAAACACCAAGCAAATGACTCAAAGCACCACAGGAAGTGCTGGGGACAGTATTATCATTTTGTGTAACGTATTTGTTTAAACAGTGAAGAGCAAACTGATGATGGTGCAACTTATTTCCAAAGTTTGGGAATATTTCACACTAAACAAAGTGTCAAACGGGTGAAATGTGTAGTCTGCCACGCAGAGTTGGCATTCCACGGCAGCACGACAATCATGCATGAGCATATGAAGTGAAAGCACCCCGGAGTCATGGTTTCCAGCATTCTGGATGACAAAGTTAGCATTACTGAGTAGTGATGTGCTGTTGTTACCTCTGCTAAAGATGTTATGTTTTTACCGGCGTTTATCTGTTTGTTTGGGTTCAAGGTAACTCAAAAAGTTATGGATAGATTTTCACGAAGTTTTCAGGAGTTGTTGGAAATGTGAAAAGGGAGAAGTGATTTAATTTTGGTGGTGACCCGGGTCACCATTTGGATTCAGGAATTTTTTTAAAGGATTCTGGCCCTTGTTTACCTTACAAAACAAGTTTTTTCAAGATGTAAATAATCATTTCTATGCAATTCTACAAAAATTAAGATGTGAAATTATTTTATTTGTTTTGTTTTCTTTTTGAGGCAAATTCTGTAAAGCTTGGATGTGACACTATAACTAAGTTTGAATGTTTCAAAATAGCTGTTAAGCTTAAATTTATTATTCAACTGGTTCAGGAGTCATTCTTTCAAGTTACTAAAGGACATTAAGTTATGACTGACTTGGGATCAGGGGGACATTCATATGATGCAAATGACGAAAGAGGGGTAAAACAGAATGGACCCTGTTGAAAGAGCTGTGTCAACTGGAAACACAAATGGTTGGTGTGTCAGAAATAATCGTAACTAACTGACTAATCAAAAAAATAATTTACAAATTAGTTGACAATTGAAATAAACGTTCGTTGCAGCCTTAGTCAACTTTTACAGCAATTTGAAACAGTTCTACATTGTACAAAAAAAAACAGAACCTGGCAGCAAACAGTAACCTCTGCATCGTTTTCATGCCTTGTAGCAACTGGCTAAATCTGTTGTTTTTGCATCTTATGGTTTGCTCAGCACAGAAAGAAAATCACAACAGCACAGAGATCGCTCTGCCATCTCATATTTTGCTTGCCTGATTGCTCTCTGATGCAGCAATAATACTCACAATGACAGAGGTCATTCATATGCACTCACTGACCTATGCCAGTTTTAATGATCTGCATCCATTAAATGACAAGCATAAATGATGCTTTTGCAGAGTACATTGCTAAAATGTGATCTGGAACTTCACTTGTTTCAAACACAAGCTGCATACTTCATGTAATGACCAAAATAATTAACTAATATTGAATGCCAAATTAACCTTTCTGGTTTGAGGAGAAGGGTGGAGTGATAAAGCCATTCAGCCTTCCACATCAGCACATTTATAATGACTTAGCTGTTTGTTTGTTTGAGTTCTAGTTTAAATTCAATGTCTGACATCTTTGCCACACACTGATTAGATGATTACTAAATCTAATGAGCTCATTAATTGCTCTGATGCATTTTGATGAAGGACCTTGAAGAACTTCAGTAAACACAATCCAAACACCGGAAAGATTTCATTATTTTACTCATAACACTGAATTAGTATTCAGTTGGTGGTTGGGTGAAAAAAGTTGATTAGAAATGGACTAAATATTTTTAATATAGTCTTCCCAAGTGCATTTGCTTCTTTGTGTACACCACTTTCTTGGTTTCCCAGCAACTCATGTTGAAACCTCCCTTTCCTCCTTCATACCACTGCTGGAGCTATCCATCCATAATCAAGATTATCATCACAGTCACTATGCTGGTAATGACCTCAGCAACAGATGAATGGTAAATCAATAAGCACAGACCTTGCTGCATAATTGGAAAGGGGCTCTTTCATTTATATAACAATAACTTCATTAGAGAGAGACAACCGCAATAATGAAGGTGTGATATTATGAAACTGTGCTCATGAAAAAAGTTGGTGGATTATTGTGCATTGGCAGTATGTTGACCCAGCATACACCCAGCAAAGGAGAAAGATTGATCTTTGACTAAATGGCTGCAGTCACTTCACAAAAAGTATATTTTAAACAAAAAAAAACTGCACACAGTGTTGTTTAGTCGTGGTTTGAAGTGGCACTCCTTGCTGTGAATAATTGTGCTCTTCATTTACATGAGGAGCATTTTTAACTGAGATTATCAGCATCTGATGAACCTTCACTTTCTTTTCACTTCTCTTTGTTTGTCTTTAGTACCAGCTCTTGACCACAACACCACCTGGTGAGTATGGTTGGGCTCAACCTCGTGCTTAACTTAATACCATTAATTTTCCGGTCCCAACAGCTTTTCTACCACAAGAACAGTTTTCATTTGTCCAGGGTTTTATGAAACCTCATCACATATCCAACAACTTTACCTTGCTAAACAACTTTGGCTCATCCCTAAACTTTACCTGAAAAAAAGTGTCAAGTAGAGGGGGTTTGTTTTTGTCAGATTCCCCCACATTCTTGCAATAACACCCGGCTGCAGCCTGGAGAATGGAGCAGGGCTTGATATTGGGCAGGGTTGGATGTCCAATGGGTGTGGTTGGATGTCAAATGGGCGTGGCTAGGGTAAGAATTAATCCAATCAAAACATTGATGGGGTGGGGTTGGACGTCCAACCCAATCTCCAGCCCTGCCTTATTCTCCAGGCTGCAGCCAAGACCCTCTCCATTCTAGAGGTTCAGGAACTGTGAGCTGAATTGGTTTAACATATTTCAGCAGCTCTGTTCACCATGTTTTTATGCCAGCTGGTGTGGCAGACATGTTTATTTTACTTCTACAAAGCAGACAAGACAACCAGCAGCACCAACATAACACATTATTATTCTCACCAATGTAATATAAGCTACTGTAGAAATAACATGAGTTCTCATTTGTGGCACAATGACACAAAGCGGCTGATATCACAGAATGGAGGATTACAGTATTCTAATTTTGTGCACTTCAGGCTCAAAGAGATCGCCATAGCCAGACCTTTGATGCAGAACTTCTTCAGCTAGCTGAGTAGAACTACACTAAAGAAGGCTTAGGAGATTCCAACACACTCTATTCTCTCATTTTCCTAATTTAATATGCCTTAGCCCAACTTCTTCCTCCTCACCCTAATCCAGGGGTGTCAAACTCCAGTCCTGGAGGGCCGGTATCCGACAGGTTTTTGTTGTTTCCCTCCTCCAACACAGCTGATTCTAATCAAATGGATCCAGAAGCTTCTTGTCAACCTGTTTATTAATTTTGGTCAGGTGTGTTGGAGCATGGAGACAACAAAAACCTGCTGTAGGAAACCGGTCCTCGAGGACTGGAGTTTGACACCTGTGCCCTAATCAGTAAAACAGCCCAATCAGCAATCAATGACAAATAAAATTAACATAATCACATTTTTCATTACAGTACAAATTCAGTAAATCAAACCACAAATGCAACATATTCTGGCTGTTTGGTATTCCTATTTAAAATTCTGCTACTGACAATTAACCAGATAAATTCCAGGCTGTTTTCCTGATGTGTTTATTATCATGAAAATCTAATGCTGGGATCCAGATCCATCTTTGATATCTTGTGAAACCTGTTGGGAACTTTTCCCATATTTTTTGGCCAAGCACCACCATTTATTGTCTTCATTCATTCATTCATTCATTCAAAGACTTAAGCTTGTTACCTGCTCCACGAGAAGCAAGGACTGAGTTCTTGTTCTCGAGGCTGCAAGAAAAAGAAAAAATTCTTGTTCGATAGGTCCATACATACTCCACAAGAAGCATGTCTGCTGCGGAGAGGGATCACTGTGGGGGCGGGGCGATGTCTGCTTTTATGTGCAATGAACCCGGTTGTTACCTCCACCAAGGAGGTTGTTTTCCCCGGTGTCTTTTTGCTCAAGATAACTCAAAAGATTATGGACAAATTTTTATATTCAAGAGTTGTTGCAAATGTAAAAATAAAGAGCTGATTAAATTCTGGTGGTGATCAGGATCACCGTTTGGATCGAGGAATGTTTTTAAAGGATTCTTTAACATTGTGCTTGGCAGAGGTTTCCGCTCTCCGAGTGCTTTTCTAGTTTCATATTTAACAAGCAACTTCGTCCGCGGAGTGTTTTAATGCCACATGTAAAAATGTTTGTACTTTCTCACCACCTCGATCAGCTGTTTTATCAAATCAATCCGTTTTGCCGGCAACAGCAAACACACGGAAGCAGCAACTCCGCTTCATGCTTTCTCCGTGTTAAAGATGCCCACCTCCAATGTCCGACCAATCACACGATACGGCGGCCCCGACGAGCTCTCCTCATGCTATGAGCAAATTGAAGCTTTCTCCTCTGGCTGACAGCTCATCCTGTCAAGCTGACATTAACTTCAGTGAAAAATAATCCTGGTTAGATGCATGTAATTAAATTCATTTGTGGTTAATGGACACAATGCCGGTGTTGTCCCAGCGTGTCTGCTGGGACAAATATGTGTGTGTACATTCATTAAAAAGAAAAAAAAAGGCCTTGCAGGTGTGGTACCTATACCGGTGCTCTGCTGATAATTCTTTTCTATTAGCTGTGAAATTAACTCTCTGGAGAAAAGTGGCCGCTAAGGATGCATCGCTTGTATCCTTCATTTGAAGCTAACCTGGAGCCAAACGAAATGCGGATTTGAAGGGAGGATTGGAAGCAACCTTTGAATTGGGACAACACTTGGCGCACCACAATGACGTATACAGCCAACAAATACATTCTTCAAAGTGTGTGACGGGGGTCAAATGCATGGCTTTTAAGGAAGTGTTTTAAGGAAGTGTCAACCTCAGTGTTAATTGTTAAACACAAAGTGGAGCTCCTGAAAGATGGAGGACGAAGACGAAGACAACAACAATGGAGAAAGGGACTGCTGAAGAGGGAGCAGTGAGGACGGGTCCCACCACAGCTTGGCGGCAAGAGGGCAGGAGCCTGAAGTGCAGCATCCTATGGCACAGCGCCTCAGCCCTGGGCCATATTCTTGGCCCAGGACCAAGCGTGGGTGTAATGGCCAAGTTTAGGCTCCAGAGGGAGAGGCTGGCTGCAGGGCCAGGCAGGAAGGTTTTCCCCAGTTGGGATTGTGGACTGTTGTGTTTGCTTCTCTCTGCAGGTCATGGGATGTGGTGCCACAGGATGGAAGACTGTGTGGATGGATTCACCACCGCAGAGAGGAAGACATCACTGCAGAGAGGAGGACCACCCCAAGCCACATCGTGGACATTTTAGAGGACTGCATTGGAGGAGGGATTTTAATATTTAATCTGTTTTTTGATAAACAGATCCCCTTGTTTTTTTGTTTTTTTTTTCTTTCATCCACCCTTCCTCATGTAATCTTTTCCACATCCTGCATTAAAAAAAATAAAATAAAATAAAGAAAGAAAGGTGTGCCGCTCTGTGGCTGCTGCACTGGAATTTTTTGGTTGTGCCGGGATGCTGGCTCAATGACAAAAAAAAAGTTGATTCTGATCCATTCGCTATACCACTCAGTCCAACTGAGGCTCACCGGGAAGCTGGAGTATATCCTGGCAATCATCAGGCAAAAGGGTTTGTCCTTCCTGGACAGGTTGCCAGCCTACCACAGGGCCAACATAGAGAGATAAACAGCCATTCATGCTCACATTTATTTCCAGGGAGAATTTACTCCACACAGAAAGGCAACTGTTCAAACCTCTTCTCAGCTGAGGCTCGAACCAGCGACCTTCCTGCTGTGAGGGCACAGCCAATGTGCAGCCTGAGTTATATACATATATATTGAAAATAACCCTGTTATGTTATGATGAAGAATCCTTTAAATAATTGCTGGATCCAGATGGGGATTCAGATCTCTCCCAAAGTAGAAGGGAGTCTAAGTTAGACCGTACCCATTCTCAGAAAAAAATCAAAGCATTCAGAAGATTTTTGTATAAAGCTGCTGGCACATACAGACAGAAAAATATATGGATTATGGCAAAAAAAACAGTCTCCTTGGCAGAGATGATAATAAACAGTACTGTCACCTTACCTTCTCACTTCAATAATTCATACCGAGGATAGCTTACTAAAATTAAGTGATATATTACTGGTCCAAGCAGCTATGAATGCTGATGGAGGATATTTTGAGGGCTGAATACCTTTTGTAAAGGCTTTCCTAAGTACTAAGATATTCAAACCCTACAATGGTTTAGCAATGTCTTAAATAAATACTTGTTTTATGTCCAAAAATTTTAAACAGCCAACATGACAAAGCGGTGTAGATCAATCAAATCTGAGTTCCTGATAGCTTACACGTAAAGCTGCAGCAGATAGACACTAATGCTGTATTTCTCCTGTTCTCTGTTCAAGCCTTTATGCCTCCATTTACTCCTGAAACAGAGCAGCGAGATGTGACTCTTTTGTTTCCATAAATCAGTGGACCACCGGGCCAAGTCTTTGGTGGTGATTAGAGTAAAACGTAAACCCACAGTCTGAAGGAAAATACCAGCTACTTCTTTTTGTGTTAACTTCATTCCAAAGAAATTATAGACCTTGTTGTCCTTTCTTTCTTGTTCTAATTGCAAGACATATCTGAAATAATCCAAATACTGGACTTGTTCCTTAGTTTTTATTCATTTTGCTTGTGACCTTTCAATTAAATCTATCATGACTTGTGCCCTTGTTGTGTTTCTCTGCTTTCATTCTTCATTTATTCACCAGAAAGCCTTCTTTCTTGTCCACTTACCTGACTCCTGTATCTACCTGCCCTGCAGCAATTCCAAAAGTTATGTCCTATGTGGTTTATTGAACACTTGACCTTAAAACGCTTTCCACTGAGGTCAAAAAAAGATGTGAGGACATTTAAATGGAGAAAAGAAAGGGCTCAGAGACCCTAACTGCTTTTACCGTAAGCTGTGTAATAATGTGCAGATGACCATGCGTTTTCACTGCGTTGTTATATGCACACACTGTGACTATGGAAAAGCCTGTGAAGAATTAGTTTCCACACCGATGTTGAAAGGGACATGAGAATATTCCACTCCCATTTATTTGCATGAAAGCTAATTAATGTGTATGAAAACACTGAATTGGGTGAGACTGTGTCATGGTATTTGGCTTCGTCCCTGCACATTGTCCAAGTGTCCAAAGACATGCATGTCAGATTAATTAGTGAATTTAAATGCCAGAAGCCTGTGAATGGTTGCTGGTTTCTGTGCTGGTTGTGCGATGGTCTGATGCCCTGTCCAGAGTGTACCCAGCCTTTTGTCTGATGACAGCAAGGATAAGTTCCAGTCCCCGAATAGAATAAATTAGGTAAAGAAAACTAAAGGATGAATAAAAAACTTACACATGAAGAACTAGCAAATCCTGAACAGCTAGATATTAAAGCAACGGTCAGGTGTATCACGCTAAAGGAACATAAGATTAATCACTCTCATCATTGCTGCCAATGGGATACAACCATATCTAGTCATCAGGTAAGAAATATTACCTGATGTGTTTATTGTTCCGCCTTTTCCTCAAAAAGCTAGTGTTTTAGAGAAACAAAATTAACTTGGTTGAAATATCTAACCTCGTTTAAAATCCGAAACTAGGATTTAATAGCTGATGCAAAACACTAGTAGAGCGAGCTGTTAGGCAGAAGAAGTAATGCAGCAACACAGATGCTGAGTTGTTTTATTATCATTGTTCCTACAGTAATAAAAGTTTTATGTGCTACATAAAGGATTGGTCCTAGCATCAACTTTGTGAGTGGAACATAAATGAAAAAGGAGCCTGGTGCTTGAAGAAGGGGTGGACAATTACATAAAATTAAACAAAAACCTTTCTTGCCAGAATCTTGCATCAGCTTTCAACTCTGTAAGACCCCTGGTTGCATTATTACATCCCTTTCAGCCATCCAAAAAATAAATATCTAAAAACGTTTTCCTTTTTCTTTTTTTTTAAGTCAAGACAACATTTATATGTTTAGTGCATCTCATTGTTCATTTTTATAGTGCAAAATGGACAGAAGATGCTTTTATAGGCCTGGTCATCTGACCATGACTTCACACTACTTGTGAACTTCTCATCACGCTTGTCTCTTCATTTTAATCGACTGAATCTGGCAAAATTCAAGAAAATGAAATTGCCAAAATAGAGCAGAGCTTGTAATATATATATATATATATATATATATATATATATATATATATATATATATATATATATATATATGTGTGTGTGTATATATATATATATATATATATATATATATATATATATATATATATATATATATATATATGTGTGTGTGTGTATATATATATATGTATATATATATATACATATATATATATATATATATATATATATATACACACATATATATATATATATATATATACACACATATATATATATATATATATATATATATATATATATATATATATATATATATATATATATATATATATATATATATATATATATATATATATTAGATGTTGCAATACTAGTAGCTAAATAGCATGCACACCTGACATATTTCACAGAGACACTACACTTGACTTGCGTTCATTCATGGACAAAAATAATGTAGAAAATAAATACATTCTGAACTCACCATAACTGTTGTAAATTTGTTTTTAAGTTCAGTAAATTGAATTTAAACTATATATAAGAAATTACAATATTTCTTTTGGTATTTTTGCAGTATTGGAGACAAATTTATTCTGTTCTCTTTTTTTCTAAATACAAAACAGAAAAAAAAGAAAGAAAAAAACATCCAAATGATTTCTGATTCTTTTTCTGAGTGTTTTCAATGGGCCGGTTTATGTGTTTTTTTGGCTGTTTCCAACAAACCCTGAAGACTAAAATGATCACACTACAACTTCATGAAAGACAGTTTGGACACATCGATGTGTACAACAAAAGACTTCTCAAACCCTCCATTTTAAAGTATCATAACCAAAGAAGCTGTTAATCACTTTACTATTTCTTTTGGCACCTAAGTGTTTTGATGCATTCCAGTCACGATTTCGTCCATGCCACTAAACTGGAACGACATGTGAGCCACCACAAATTTTAAAATCAATTCCATAAGATTAGTTTTCTGTTCAAAGTTTAAAGCTAAACAAGAAAAAAACAGAATTTAGTTTTTATGCTCCCAAATATCTGGAAAAAAATAGCACAAAACCAGAAGTTTTCTTGTCTTTCAGCCCCTTATCTGCTAAGCTCCTTCACCACTACACACCCACACTCCATGATCAGCTGATCAACTGGATTAACCAGTTTAATTTTGCCTTGTATTTATAAATAAATGTTTTTCTCACATTGTGCATCAGTTAAATTCCTAAAAATTCATTTCTGTTCAACTAATTTTTTGCTGCGGCTGCTTTTGGAATGAACTCTTGGATTCGGATAATACCCAAGTATAACTTTACCTGATTGTCATTGGGGATGCATTTATAAAACAGCTTAGTCATTCCTTTGTCGTTTTCTTGCTTGAGTCTTACTCTGGTAGGCGGTAGCAACAAAGAAAATATGAAATCGCAAACAAAAACTATTTCCATATCAAACTCCTGTATATTTTGTGTGTTTATCCAGTTAGATGGGACTTAGCCTTCAGTAACAGAGGAAAAATTGTTTTGAGACAATTTGTCTTTTCAAAGTGATCTTTTTCCTAATCTTAACGATAGAGCATTACAAGTGTTACCATTTCAGCCACAGCACAAGCTGTCATCTAAATCTTCTCCAGGTGCACTCATGACACATTAGTGAAGTGGCAGAGAACCAGTTCTCAAAATTTGCTGAGCAAAACATTTTTGACTCTCCATATTGACCTTTAGCAAGCATTCGTTGTGTTGGTGAAATTTTATGAGGAAAAATACAGCTTACTTGTAAAATCGTTTCCAGATTTGAACACAAAAACAAAAAGGCCTGCAGTGTGAATGCATTCAGTACAGCAGCAAATATGCAACCAGATGCCATGCAGCTGGTGTGAAGTGTGAAGTGTGTTTCCTTCTGTGCTGCACACCAAGAAGAGGTGAGTACAGCTAACACATAAAAGTGGAGAACAGAAGAGGAAAGATAGACTGTGAGGAATACTCAGTTGAGTTGTCATATTTCAATAAATGCAATAAAAACCTCCCAACAAGTGTTCATTCTCAAGATTTACAAATGAAATAAGTTTATCTTTTCTACTGTTACATCCCGGCTCAAAGGCTGCAACCAAGAAGAGAGGCAGGCACTAAAGTGGTTCTCACAAAAATAAACTTTATTAAGGAAACATAAGAACAGTAGGCACTAAACCAAAACAAGACCAACAAGGCAACCTAAACTAAAGCAAAACCAAAGTGCCACGCCTGCACAAATCCAGGGTGATCTCCCGGCACAAGTCACACCGAGTTCAGGCTGGATGGCGCTCTTAAAGGAAGGCAGAGCACACTGGGCCCAGGTGTGACTGCCACTGATTGGGACGGCACCTGCAAACACTCAACAGAAAGTAAACCAATTAAACAAAGTCAAAAAAGTGTCGGGGCCATCATGCTCCTTATAAAGAAGCATTTTTTTTCACAGCATTGAGCATTGACTGCTTCATTGTGGCAAGATTATTTAAATCTGCAAAAATCAGTAAATGGTGATGTCTTCAAACCAGTTGTAGAGGGGCAATTCAGTTCAATATGCATAATTAAATAATAATAACCTGAAGTAATATTAAATTAATTAAAATTAGATGAGGTAAGATATTAAGACCTAAATGAATTATGCTACACAAGAAAGCAAAATAAATGGAAAACAAAACTTTATCAGTCCCTAAAGGGAAATAAAAGAAATCAAATCTTTAATATTAGTTAATGAATCCCAGGTTGACGTGTTTAAATACTGCTGATAGGCAGATTTCTTTCAATCTTTTTAAACATTAAAACAGTTAAAGATCTCAGTTTTTGTGAGGTTTTTGTTCTGTGCAAACCTTTTACTCAGATTAAAATATTTGTTTTCTTCTTTCATTTTTTGGTATCAAATCCTGTATTTCTGTCAAATCATTTCTGATATATGTTGAATCTGTTGGCAGCTGTGGTGCACAGGCTGCAGCAATGTTAAACAGCATCCTAGTGTGTTTAGCAGACAAACACTTTCTATAAGGGAGTTGGGTTTTAAGCTAATTTTTGTTTAATTTTCTTTTATTTCTATTCTTGTTCTGCTTGTCAGTAGCTTGTTATCAACTATCCTTAGATTTTAAATCTTATAAACCTGGCAGCTTTCATTGCTTGGCATACATTTTGTGATACATCTTCATATACAAGAAAACCTGCTTCAGACACTTTTTGGCTGACATTAGGTTGATCACAGCCATGAAGTTTGTAAAAGTCACCTTTGCAAGTAATTTGCGTATCCCCATACCCAGTCTGGGGAGAGTTGAGGTGAGCCACACTAGCAAATAACTACAGCTCATGTCATCAATCTACCATCCACCCTGCCAATAAAAAATGAGTCTGTCTGGAAAGTGTGGAAGAATTAATTTTACATATCCACAACTGTAATGTAAAATTTGCTCTGACTGCTTTGCTTGGCTTTCTGCTTATTGTGGACAGTGCAGACTGCTTGCTCCTAAACCCACACTCGAATGGGTCTTACAGAATACAGAATAAAGCATCTTTCCTGGTTGTTCCTTGTCTGCACAATCCAATCTGTTCCCCCATGTTTTTCTTGTGATGGAAAGTGCTGTGACTCCTTGGAGGAAGATGTCTCTAAACGGATTGGCAGCTGCTAAACATTCCCAATGTCTCACGTACTATAGTGCCATAATCTCCACAGATGCACAGTCCAGATTGTCTGAACTCAGTGTAGTTTCGGTAAACCTGCTACTTCTGAAATGCTTCTGGGGAAAACATACAAATTTAGTAGAGGATATTACTTTTCAAAACATATTACATGAGCTTTGTATTTGACCACCCTTTGCACATGGTAAACTTAGCATATTATTAATGTTTGTAAGTTTCTCTTTTTGTTTTTTATTACGTTTTAATATATGTATGCTAAAATCACTCTAGTAGGGAACTGAGCTAATCAAAGTTTGGCCCATAGAGGCCATCTTCCCCACACAGAATTGTGCCCATAATTCCTAAAAAAAAAAAGATTTAAACCCACACTGTGAAAATGTTTTAAAAAGACTTAAGTGCACTTAAAAATAACTAGTTTTTATTTTTACAGTGCAGGAAGACGCCTGACAAAATGTTTCATTGAGCAAAAGGATGGTTTCAAATGATCTTTTACCTTGACAGTATCGTAGTGCGATGGCATGATCCAGAATATTCCCAGTTTCAATGCAATGAGACGGTGATGAGGTGTTTGGTAAGAGTGACTGACAGGCTCAGTGGTCATCTTTGAGCTGTCTCTTACAGTCGTGCTGGACAGGCAGATGAATGAAATCAGACAGAGACTCACAGCGGACAGTGATGCTGGCAGATGATATTGTGAGCCGCTGTGAGACAAGGAAGTGGGATGAACAACAGCTGAGACAGAAAAATGAAAGACTGAATAGATGTGTATAAAAGCAGGAGATAATGACACAAAGGTGAAGAGCTGTTCAAAGGAAAGAGCCTTCTGAAAGAAAGGTTTGGAAGAGTTCAGGCAGAACTGAGTGGGGGAAGGAGTAATTTGAAGCAGTCGGATAAATGTAAAAGTAAAAGAGAAAGTTTACAAAAGACAAAAAAAAATGCATGTGGATGAGGTTGGTCAATCTGTGCTAAGAGGGGATCTGTGTGTAAGAAGGGCTGTTAGGTCTGGCTAGTTCAAGGCCAAAGTTAGAGAGGTTATAATTTTTGGACAACTGTGGAAGAGATATGCTGGATGTTAATGTTCAAAAGGTAAAGCTGCCAGAAAAATAAATACAGAGCAGGTTCATGTGTGTTACAGGACATGTTAATAACTTACAACTAGAAGAAAAACAAAACACATGAAAAATGACATAAGCTATAGATCACAGGGCTTATTACGTCTAACAAACTTTCTGAACTATTGTAGAACTTATATTTTTAAAAAAAAGAGGAAAACTAAGTTTTGGTTTGTTTTTTGCTGACTTTACATATTAATTCTGGATCTGACAGAGTGGACAGCAGGAAGTATAGTAAATACAATAAAAAAGGAGTGTAACAGTGGAGAAAGGGATTTAACAGTTTTGGGGCACAGAAATGTACAAATTCTGCTACCTTAATAAGAAGCTGTAAATAAAGCTGGTTGAGGATGGATTTGTAGTTATTATAGACTTCAGTTGCTAATACTTCATCCTGATCAAAATCTTGTGGCTCTTATTCCGTAACATGAAAGGGGTGTGTCGAATGATATTAAGTTTCTTTTTTTTTGTTAAAAATTCAAAACATTTTATTTAATAATATTCCAATATGTAAAGTTTTTCATTTTTTAAAATTGTGCAGGATATCTGGATCATTAAAGATGGATGTACGCTTGCAGGAGAAAAGCGACTTTTTCCAGATTGTTAAAAGAGGAATTGATGCTGATGTGTTTTAAAACATTTAGTAGTTGAGCTGATAAATAATAGTTAAGCTATTAAATTATTCCATACTAACAAGAAAAAAAGGAACTCACTACTGAATAAAATCATACTGCAGTGACAGAAAGGAAAAAAATGTGACTTGTAAATGTTTCACCTCCACTTATGGTGCACAGCTTAATGAATGGCAGAAGCAAGCCTTCACAAATGTTTGTGATCAAAAAATATCTTTGTTGCCAGTATCCACTTTAAAAACAACTACCTATTATTCTTTGAAAAAGCTAATTAATGTCAGAGGAAGCCTGGAATAACTGTGTTCCGATTAACGCTTAGTAAGCATAACTCAACATGCTGTTTAAAATTTAATGGTTTAATATTACTGTGCACTATTCCTAGTCTATGCCATCTTTTCTCAAAATGATTTACATAAATATTTACCAGAAGTAGAGTTTTCTTTAATTTAACACAGCCTTGTGTTTGACATGGGCAAACGAGGCGATTCCTTTTTTTATTTGCAGTGAAAGAAGAAAGTTACTATCTGCTCACAATGCAGACACAATCCAAACCAGGCCTGGATGCTCAGTGTATTTCACATCCAATGCCACATCCAGTTGTTATTAAGCCTGATTGAGAAGAACATCTGGGAAAAAGGCACTGAAAAACTTTACATATCATCCAATTAATGCTTCTCTTTAATTGAAAAATGTGATTCTGCACTTGACATCATCTACAGGTATTTTTTGTCTTATTTTGACCACAGTTCAAGCAAACACCTGGAGAAATAATTGGCCTGTCATTCCGTAGTGAGACCGACTCACAAAGAAATGGTACAAAATGTAAGGTTGGGTATGTAGGTTTGCTTTAAATATAGGTCCATTTCATATTTGCCATATGCCAGAATGAAACCTCTACTTTTGTCAGTTCCTGACCTCCTAAAATGGAGAAAAAAAAAAGTTTTATTCAGCTGTAGGAAGAGAAGGAAGCCTAACTTAGTTTTGTATTTCACTGACTTTTTTAGTTGGCTTCAAATGTCATTTTCAGTATTCATCTTGTTTGTTTGTTTACTTCTTTAGAGTTGAAATATATATTTAATCTATTTACGCATTTCATTCTGTAATCTTAAGGTGTTTTATGTAATCCATTGTTCATTTTCTCAGTTGTCTACAACTCGAGGCTGAATACATACTATATTTATTTTGGAGTCTGTGACCGTCAAAAAGCTCTTCCTCAAATTTACACTTTGCTTGAAAAATACAAACAGCTTTGTTTGGTTTGTTTATTATTTTACTTATATGTAAAATAATAAAAACAAATCACATTAAAAGAAGAATCTAAATCTTGATCTTGCTATATATGGAGATTTATACTCTCATTAAGCCGAGTCATGCTTTGTATTGTTGTATCTTTTTAAACCAGGTCTTCTTTAGTGTCCATTTCTTCTGCTGAATAAAATAATTTAAAGACAGATTACAGCTAAAGCTAATATGCAATGCTAGTTATATTAGGAGCAGGAGGAGCTGCTCCTCCGCATCGAGAGGAACCAGTTGAGGTGGCTCGGGCATCTGGTCAGGATGCCTCCTGGACGCCTCCCTGGTGAGGTGTTCCAGGCACGTCCCTCTGGGAGGAGACCCCGGGGAAGACCCAGGACACTCTGGAGGGATTATATCTCTCGGCTGGCCTGGGAACGCCTCGGGATCCCCCCCACAGAGTTGGCAAATGTGCCTGGGAAGAGGGAAGTCTGGGCTTCCCTGCTTAGGCTGCTGCCCCCGCGACCCGACTCCGGATAAGCGGCAGAAGATGGATGGATAGTTATATTAGGTAAGTCAAATCATGGACGTTTAGGAGAAATTTTTAAATGTGCAACTGCAATATTATGACATTAGTGCTAGGTCTTGTAAACTCCTTTGCATAACGTGTCATGCATGCATTAAAGTTACTTCTGTACACGTACAGGCTGACAATGACTTGTTTGTGATCGCTCCAAGAAACTGAGACAATGTTTCTGGCAGTCATAAGTTCTGACAGTCCAGGGTTAAGAGCTAGCATAGAAAACTGGGGTTTGATGTGTTGGAATCTTCTAGTTCCTTCTTCTGGACTTTGGGAAAGCTCAAATCAAAGACAGAAAAGTCACAATGAATTCTGTCCAGAGTTGATCCACCACAGCTACCCTGAGAACACAGCAGGCGACAGGGTTTACATTATATTATATTTCACAAGAAGCTGCACCCAAACTCCCTTCGTCCTGGGGCCACAAGCAAACATCAGGGCATAGACCTGTCCACAGCCCCCCAGCAGAAAATCCGGACCACCCTAAACCCATCCCATCTCCCCAAGATCCCCACCCAGGAGGCCACCAAGAACCCCCAGCCAACTTTCAACCCTGAGTGTGAAAAGGTCATACTCCCCCACAGTAATGGAGCTGATCACAGGGGCCCAGAGGGAGTCAATTTCAGCTAATTGATCCCTGGAGGAGACAGACATCGTCTTTATACTGATGTAATCGGATAAGAGATTTCTGAACTTCTGGATACACAGATTCTGTTTTCTTTTCCAATTCACAAGGATCGTTTTCTTTGCGACACATAAGCTAGTGAGGATTAGGTTTGCAGAAACAGTCCTAGTGTAGATTTCACCAAACCTCATACTGTGTTTACACAGGGATATTACATTTAAACGTTTTTCACAGATCTTTACAGAATCGCTGAAAGGATGGGCAAGACCATAGGACATGATAGCAGCTGTCAATCATGTTCTCAGTGCAATGTAAATATATATTTGATTGTGACAGATCCCTTTGTCCTGAATGATGAGTTCTATGCAGAATTTTGCATTGTATTAGTTGCATGTTGGAATTCTTTGTTATTTTAAATGTGTTTAAACAAATTTATGACCATTCATTTTGATTAAAGATAAGATGGATAAGACTGCTTCCTGTTTTGGAGTTGGGAGGGATAGAATCTTTTTGCTTCAATAATTTCATAATAACTTCAGGGCATTGAGACTTAAGAATCCTGCTATCCTTGATAGGTAGCTCTAAGTTTTATTGATCAGGGGTGTACTTGTTACCTATAATAGATTTATGTTGGTGGTATTCAAAGAATTTGGTGCTACTAAATGGTAGAACGTTTCCATTTTCTGTTGTCATGCATGTTAATGTAGGTTAGTTAATCGAAGTTAGTGAAATTTGAAAAAAAAAAAGGGACAACAGTATCCTAATTAAATGTCATTGTGTAACTACCTGCCAGCTAACCAGCACCACTGTCTCAGATGAAAGCCCTGCTGTTACTGGTCTGCCTTCAGATGTTGCTCAGCCTCAGATGCCACCAGGCTCCCAACGCTGTTGGACAGGAATTCAGTGATAATGGTCCTGCTGTGGTGTGGAAGCAAAACGGCTCTATCAACTTTTATATTCTGTCACCAGCGATTTTCCTTTACTTTTCATTTTTCTACTGGCAATGACAACAGAAGCAAAGAAAAAAAAAAAGAGAAAAACAAACAAATGACTGTGAAAAAGATTTATTCATGTTTAGCAAATGAATTGTCGGGTTACAGTCTTTTGGTTCCTTACACACAAAGTGTAGCTTTGTCCTGAGTAGCGATGAACCATGAAAGCAGGCAAGGTGACAGCCATTCCTGATGGCCTGTCCGCCCCTGGCTGAAATTTAATAAAGTCTGAGTCCTAGTGCCCTCATACAAAGACATGACATAATTGGTCATTTGCACCATAAAAATTATATTTTATATCTTCATAATAAAGTACGCATAAACATATTTTGTATAATCTTAAATCCTAAAATGTTTTTTATTGGTCCCTTTAACCTCAAATTGCTTGTTTGAGAAGACATCTTTAACCCAAGTCAAATTGAAGCCCGGATCTCAGGAGGCTACGACATAGAATTGTGAACCCATGGAAGTGAGCTTAAAATACAGTTTTTGGTCATAAAAGGACACTTCTGAAAAAATTAAGAATATTACACATTACAATGGCAAAGTGTAAATTGTGTTGAACGCTTAAACAACCAGTTACACTTCTTTCTGATAAACTGGAGAATGTTTTGTTATCGTTTTACTTCATTTATCTGAGATCTGGCCTACAGCAGCTTCATTTGTTATGAATTAAACTATATACAAAAATAGAGTCGTCTTCGTGTCGCTTATCTGGGGTTGGGTCGCGGGGGCAGCAGCCTAAGCAGGGAAGCCCAGATTTCCCTCTTCCCAGCCACATTTGCCAACTCTGCGGGGGGGATCCCGAGGCGTTCCCAGGCCAGCCGAGAGATATAATCCCTCCAGCGTGTCCTAGGTCTTCCCCGGGGTCTCCTCCCAGAGGGACGTGCCTGGAACACCTCACCAGCCTGCATCCTAACCAGATGCCTGAGCCACCTCAGCTGGTTCCTCTCGATGCGGAGGAGCAGCGGCTCTACTCTGAGCTCCTCACCCTATCTCTAAGGGAGAGCCCGGCCACCCTGCGGAGGAAACTCATTTCAGCCGCCTGTATACGAGATCTCGTTCTTTCGGTCACGACCCACAGCTCATGACCATAGGTGAGGGCAGGAACGTGGATCGACTGGTAAATCGAAAGCTTCGCCTTCTGGCTCAGCTCCTTCTTCACCACGACAGACCGGTTCAGAGTCCGCATTACTGCAGACGCCGCACCGATCCGTCTGTCGATCCTTCCCTCATTCGTGAACAAGACCCCGAGATATTTAAACTCCTCCACTTGAGGCAGGACTTGACTTCCTCAGTGCACTTACATAAATAAGCTCAACTCTATTTTTGAGGTGTGGGCATTCTCAAAAATAGAGTTGAGCCTATTTATATTTATAGATCATTGACATGATTTTCCATATATGTATCAAATGTTAGCACTTCTGCAAATGCGTTAATTATTTGAGTACTTTAGTAAAGACAAAGGAAATATTGTGATGGAGGATGACTGTATTTTAAAACAATTTTAAGAAATTCCAAGTCCAAAACAACATCAACAAACTGTAATTTGACACCTGACATGTCAAGTTCCATCTTCGTAAATAGTAAAAAATAAAATGTTTTTTTCTCCCGGGTCAGATGTCATTTCTGAACATGTGAGGGTGTATTTGTACAATGTTTGTTTTTTTTTTTTTTGTTTTTTTAGTATTTTTACCACAATAAAATTTCTGAATACTTCTTTCATCACTGACAAATGAGAATTCAAAGTTAATAAAATGAGCCAACTGACGGTGTTATAAAAAATATTCATTTTCCTCCTGACACCCAAATGTTAAATTATGTAATAATGTATTTGTTTCACAATGTCTTATCAGAAATTACTGATGCGACGGCAGTGTTTCAAAGCCCGGGGTGCAAGGTCAGTTGACAGATCCTGAAAACAGATGGCTGGAACTGGGGTGTAAATGATTCTGCTGCTTTTTAGAGCATTTTACTTTAGGTCATTCAATATTCAGGAACCAGAAATACACACACACACACACACACACCCACACACACACACACACACACACACACACACACACACACACACAGTTTAAATTTATTTAAATAATAAATCTATTTTATTATGTTATTTATTTTTTGGAAACACTTCAGTTTGTGCATCACAGGCCAACACAGAAGGACAAACAATCCCTCACATTTATTACTAGGGAAAATAGAGAGTGATCAATTACCCTAATATGCATGTCTTTGGATACCGGAGTACCTGGAGAAAATCCATCCATACATGGGGAGAACATGTAAACTCTGCACAAACAGGCCACACAAACCTCCCCCCGCTGTGAGGCTGCAGTGCTAACCACTACGCCACTGAGCAGACATCCTGACGATCAAAGGTGAGAATATGGATATCTAATGCAAAACATATTTTGCTGAGCTTTATTTAGAGCTGTCTCAGTAAGCCAGATATAAGTGAAGCCTTGTTCACCAACACAAGTAAACATGGTAATTCAGTGAGGACTTATATGTCATGATGATGTTTTGGAACTCTCACTTAGATGAGCCAGACTACCGTATTTTCATGACCTTAAGGCACACCGTATTAAAAGGCGTAGTCTCAGTTATGGGTGCTATTTTTGTATTTAACACAAACATAAGGCGCACCGAACTTTAGGATGCGGGCATGGTAAAACATACCGGCTTAAAACATACTTGCTTGCATGTGTTTTAAAAAATTCCGTGGAAGAAAAACTGAGTTCAGTTGTACTTTATTGAAGAATTTAGCAATGTTTTCATGTTGTTTTTTTAATCAATACTCATTCCCAAACCATCAAAGTCCTCTATTCTGTATCTGAAATGAACAGCTGGGCTAGTTCTCCATCGAAAACGCCGGCTTCATAAATGATGCATCATAAATGGGGCGGGCTTTTGCGAAAACTCGAACAACAGTGCAAGCAGACCCGTTAGCCCAAGCATCCGCAATCCATTCACAAATTGTGGCATAACTCGCCTGGCACTGCCTCCCCGCCTTAGTAAAACTGTGTTCGCCATCTGTCATTAATCGCTCCCACGCCATTCGCAACTTCATTTTAAATCTCCTGTTCATACCAATGTCCAGCGGTTGGAGTTCCTTCATCTAGCCCCAGTCGGTTGAGTCGGTCTTCCAATTCGGGCCACCTTGCCCTGTTTCCATAGAAGCTAAGCTTCATGTTCTTGACTCGACAAGTTCGTTTTCCTGCTTCCTCTGCTTGCAAACCATGGATTCATTGATTTTTAATTCTCTCACAGCTGCTTGATTCCCATATTTGTCCGTGTACGCTTCATAAGCGTGTCTCTTCACGAGTGCCATTTTAATAAGGGGTCATTGGCCACACCGATGTTGTTTCGCATAATGCACATACCGGCGCGATATACCTATTGAAGACATACCTTTAGCGTCTTCATTTATGCCCACACTTCCCCATTTAACATTCTTATGTTGCCTTCTGTTACGTCCGCCTTTTATCTATATAAGTAGCATGTCGGAAACGCTTTCAGTCAGTCAAGCGGAGCACTCATCAAAGTCACACAATAACATTTATAGATTTTGGAACTCGGTACACACATAAGGGCGCACCGTATTATAAGGCGTTCTGTCTATTTTGCAAAAAAAAGAAAAAAGACTTTTAAGTGCGCCTTATAGTCACAAAAATACGGTAGTTGAAATACATGAGACTTCCCCTAAATACTGTTACATGGAATACCCTCCATACCTGGGATCTGAAAGCATGATTAAGACAACCCAGGGACATTGACAATAACAATACAGTACATAAAATCAGACAGAACAAAATAAAAAATAAACACAGAAAGTGTAATGTATAAATTACAAAGACAAAAAACCCTAGAATCAAACCGAAACCCACAGACCACAACAGACAAGTCATTAGACATGTTTCATTCATTTCTTGTCGCTCATCAATGAGTTTTACTCGCATTTCATTTAAAAGAACATACTATGTATGAGCCATACAGAGATTAACTTCGTTTAACATTTTACATACTTAACATCAGACTGGTAAAGTCATTTGTTTCACAGAACCTCTAATATGACTCTAGTGTTGATTCATTAAAAAAAGGATCAAGTAAGAGGCTGAACTAAATGAAAAACAAACTTAAGTGGTACTGGGTTAAATATAATCACATTCTTTCGGATGTATATACATAACACAAACATATATCCATGTTTATTGGTATCAAAAACAAGACCTTGCCCTCATTCATACAACCATTCGTGATTCATTGCATCCTTTTGTAAACTCTCTTTTGCACACACATTAAATGCCACCGTCATTATTTCCATTCCTATTTCTCTCCAAAAATCGCACACGCGCACATACTCAAACGTGTCTATGCTGCCACCGTGACTAATGAAAATGTGTGACAGTGCTGTTGGTAAGTGAGACATAGAGGAAGTGAAATTGAAGGACACATGAATTTGTCATTGAGGGAACGAAGGTATGCAGGAGTCAGTGCATTCAGCTTTCTATCTGCTGACCAGTGTCTGAGGAGTATTTAGGAATTAGTTACAGGCAGAAGCAAGCACACAAGATAGATTTAGTTTTTTCATTGGCAAGTGTGTCTTTCCTGCACACCCACCACTAGCTATTTTCCTGTCCAGCTTTCCACAGTCTCAATCACTGCCGCCCTCCCTTCTAGTTTGGTATCCATTTATTTTGTCTTCACCATCGCTCACACAGTTTGTCTCTGTACCGCCTCTGTATTCCTGCACTGTTATTATCTATTCTGCGGTCCTTCACGTTTCCTCTACTCATCTCCCTCTTTCCTTTTATCCACTCATATTTCTCCATCTATCTATTTTCCTGACTCTCTCTCTGTCTCTCTCACCCTCTCAGTTGGTGGAGCAGATTAGTGGTTAGTGAGACCATCCTATTACTGTAAGGTTACCGATTCAATCTCAGAGGCAGGCTGTGAGCGCATAAACAGCGTCCTGTCAAATTTGTCCTTGAGCAAAATGCTGAGTATACACCTGCACAGTCATTTTAAGTCACTTTTTTATAAAAGCTGAGTACAAAAAAAAGTTAAAGCTCGCTTTCACTATCTCCAGTTTTATCCTGAGCATATTTATTCTACCCCCTTTCCTCCACCCAACACATAAGCTGTTATTATGATGAACCAGTAATATTAATTTTAAATAGCAAGTTATTCCACTCAGTAGTCTCATTCGGACAGAGACGTTCTAAGAACTGCGTTCTGAGAACTAATAGCGTTCTAAGAACTGTCCTTCACCAGAGAACCGTGTCACTTTGCATTCGGACATGAGTCGGAGACCCGATCGCTGCCGATCTGACGCAACCATCTGGGACAGTGACGTGTTATTTTAGCGCCACTCAGCAACAAAACAAACCGCGAAGAGGAAAACACCACAAAGGAGCAAAAATGGAGAGCGACAAGGCCATCGTGTTCTTTGTGTGCTTTCGAACCCCCTCTGGATTTCCTCGGCTGAAAAAACGGCCAGCAGGGCTCTGACTTCGTCGTCCATCCACTTATCAGCTGCGTTCTCCATGCTTCCGTAAACAGTGGTTTTTAAAAATGGCGGGGTCTGACGATGCGGAAATTAAGTAGCGGCGCTCAGCGCGAGGGCGTAGCTATCACCTACGTCAGCCTGCTTCGTCAGATGCGTTCCTACAGAACTAAGGAAAGACCCGGAAGTTGAGTAGGCGCTGAAATGGTTATAGGAACTCAGGGGCATGGTCCCTAAGTTCCGATCTGTCCGAATGCGCCAAAGAACTGAAAAGGTTACAGGAACGTCAAATGGTTCCTACAGTGGGAAAGAGGCTATTGTTCGAGGGGGAGCCTGACTCAGCCTAACATTAGGCAAGAAGTATGGCACACCGTGGAAAGATCGACTGCCCTTTAAAAACAATGCAGCTATGCATGCAAACACTGACTCCTATTGTTCGTGTAGAATCACCGTTTGACCTGATATACATAATTTTCCTCTGTGTGCGACCCAAAGTGCACACAGAGACGCCCTGCAGGCACTGGAAAAGCATAGTAAATCCACACAGAGCGGACCCAGCAAAGATTTTAACCTTGAATCTTCTCTGTGAGGTGACAATGACACTGTACAATACTCTGCCAGTATTTCCTGCAATAAATGTTGGTGCACACAGCTCTACCTAAGTATCTAAAATTTTTCTTCTAGAGCTGCAACTAATGATGGTACAGACAATATTTGAATCTGCTAATCTGATCGCAAAGTGTTTAATCTTTAGATGTAAAAGACTTCAGTAAATTTAACCCATAAGAACCCAGCATTACATATATGATGCATGCAACTTCTGAGACATTTTGCATGCCTTTATGGTACAAACTGTGGAACACATTCTTAACGTCTGCCTCATAATATACACCAGAAAGCAGAAGATTACACTATATATATATATATATATATATATATATATCCCCCAAAATGTTGATATATATATATATATATATATATATATATATATATATATATATATATATATATATATATATATATATATATATATATATGATGTCCTTATCTGGTATTTTATTTTTATTCCTGGGTCTTGATTGGATAAAACATCCTTCTTTATCAAACTTTGACCCATATCTCTAAAATATTCAGTTTGCTACAATATGAAGGTATGCAGAGAATGCAGAATGCTTTTACTTTAAAAATAAATAACATTGATTTTAGTCATGGAATTGATTCATTTATTTGTTTTTGCAGCTATGCTACACCTGCTAAAAGCTTGTTAGATACTGATATATCAAACTTTCACAAACTAATGAACGTCTAATCATTTTGACAGAATGATGTTTGTAAAATCTCAAGAAAATACCAGAAATTATGGATGAAAACAAAGGCCTTGTTGATAATCTGTTACAAAAACAAACATGGCAGAATTCTCCAAGTTTATTAGATATTGAAATATATATCAGCAGATTTGTGCTTCAATATTATATCAGTAATTGTTTTACGACTAGTTAAAGTAGCATGAGACTCATAAAGAAGTTCAAAATTTTAACAAAAATCAGGCACATTTCATATTTGATTGATCTACCAGGTTGGATCTGCTTGTTTTCATGCTCACACTTTTCCACCTTGCCCTTTCTTTGATAGGCGCTTATATGTATCTCGGGACACTGTTTTGTGCGAGTTCACGACATACCTACTAAACTGAAAGCGTGTTGAGGTTTGCATTTGTATGTCTTATGTAATGATAGGGTGATTAACTCTGATGACATCTTAAATGAGGACAGAGAGACAGGACTATATAATTTAGGAAGCAGATGTTGCTACCCTATAAAATAAACTGGTTTGGGAATGGTTGTTTTTTTCTTTCGGTACAGCATTTGGAGATTTCTTTATTGATCCTTTAAGACCCAGAACTAAAGACATTTAAACAAGAAGGTGGGAATGGAGATATTTAAAAAGTGATTGGACAATAGTACATATTTGAGATGTAGTATTTATATATAAAAACAATTAACATTATAACTTTACAAATAAACACATTTGCTTTGACTTTAGTCTTTTTTTCAAGCTAAAACTTGCTGGCTAACAGTATAAATCACTGCAGGCACCTGTGGTGACTGTTTGATCTGACTGATAAATATAACACTTCCAATCTAATAAATTCTCTTCTTTAACAATGACCAAAGAAAAAATGGGGGTGGGGGTTCTAGTTCTTTTTAATGTGCTGCCTTGCCTAAAAGATGAGGGTGTGACTTAAATGCTATATTTAGGATTAATCCATCACAAAAACATGAATGTGTTAAAAAAAAAAAAAAAGATGTAATTTTTTGGAGTTTGCATTCCAAACAACGATGAATGTTGGGAATGCACAGTTTCTAAAGTAGTTCCAGTTATGCAAATGTTAGTGCTCAGCCAACTTAGTGCACACAGTGCTAACATCTGCAACGCCGTGCAGCCACTCGGTGTAATTTGTGAAAAACTATTGTAGTGCAAAAAATATCCAACAGGGAGTAAAGACAAGTTTCAGACTGTGCGCAACAGGATTTTAGCAAAGTTTTTACTGAAACGAAACGCAATAGGTCCAAGAAACTGCAAATATCAAATATTGTCTTTTTTAAATAAACATGATCAATGCGTTAATATGAGTCAGTGCTATATGTGTCATCTGCAGACAACAATATCTACCCTCATGTTGTTGTACTCAAATCTCAGATTGAGGAGGGGCAGTGTGGTTTTTGTCCTGGTAGCTGAACTGTGAACCAGCTCTATACCCTCTTTGGGGTCCTGGAGGGGGCTTGAGAGTTTGCCCAACCAGTCTACATGTGCTTTGTTGACCTGGAGAAGCCATTCGACCTTGTAGCCGCGGGCTTCTGTGGGTGGTAATCCAGGAGTATGGGGTACTGGACCCCTTGTACGAGCTGTCCGGTCCCTGTACTACAAGTGTCAGAGCTTGGTTCGCATTGCCGGCAGTAAGTTGGATTCGTTTCCAGTGGGGGTTGGACTCCGCTACGTCTGCCCTTTATCACAGATTATGTTTATAACTTATATAGACAGAATTTTTTAGGCACAGCCGAGGTGTTGAGGGGATCCAGTTTGGTGGTCACAGGATTGGGTCTCTGCTTTTTGCGGATGATGTGGTCCTGTTGGCTTCATCTGGATGTGATCTCTAGCTCTCTCTTGAGCGATGTCATGTCTGATTCACAGCCAAGTGTGAAGTGGCTGTGACTGGAATCAGCACTTCCAAATCTGAGACCATGATCCTCCGCCAGAATAGGGTGGATTGCCCTCTCTGGGTCAGGAGTGGGGTTCTGTCTCAAGTGGAGGAGTCTTTTAATACCTCGGGGTCTTATTTACGAGTGAGGGAAGGATGGAGTGTGAGATCGACAGATGGATCGGTAATGCATCTGCAGTAATGCGGACTCTGCGCTGTTCTTTTGTGGTGAAAAAGGAGCTGAGCCAGAAACAAAGCTCTCGATTTACCAGTCGATCTATGTTCCCACCCTAACCTATAGTCAGGAGCTGTGGGTTGTGACCGAATGAACAAGATCTTGTATACAGGCGGCTGAAATGAGTTTCCTCCCTTAGAGATAGGGTGAGGAGCTCAGTCATCCGGGAGGGGCCCAGAGTAGAGCTGCTGCTCCTCTGCATCAAGAGGAACCAGTTGAGGTGGCTCGGACATCTGGACAGGATGCCTCCTGGACGCCTCCCTGGTGAGGTGTTCCAGGCACGTTCCTCCGGGAGGAGACTCTGGGAGAGACCCATGACACTCTGGAGGGATTATATCTCTCGGCTGGCCTGGGAACCCGGCAGAAGATGGATGGATGGATGTTGTAGGATACAACAACCTTTCTTTGTTATTCATGTCATTGACAAGTCAGAGAAGTATAAGAGCAAGTTGGAATAGTAATATGGAAACAAGGCTTTTGAATCCAAAGGTTCATTCATTTTCCAAACCCCTAATCCAATTCAGGGTCGTGGGGAGCTGGAGCTTATCCCAGCTGGCTTTGGGCGAAAGGCAGGGTACACCCTCGACAGCTCACCAGTCGACAGCTCGATGGACTGACTGAATCTAAAGGTGTGAGGCTTATAGTGCCTCACCCATTCATTATACTTTATGAAACAGAGCATAACAGAGCTGTTTCATATACTTTATGAAACAAAGCAGTGCATACACACAGTTACATCAACACATAATCTACTCCTGAGGATAATCGTGTCTATCAATTCTTTTTTTTGTCTGTACTTTAATGCAAAATGACGCAGTGTACTAAGTACTTACTGAGTACCAAATTGTTATTCAATCATTACATCACTATTAGGTAGCAATTCTTTTTCCCTTAGTCTCAGTGGTGCAGATAAATACGCATGAACTATTTTACCTTGTATAAATAAAATGTTTTGACCTGTACTGAAAAACAGTTCCAGGAGTGAGTGAAAACAGAGTTGCTTTTTCACCTCAGTACACTAATAAAATTTTGCTAATTTGTTTTGATTTTTAAGCACATTTATTGTTGTATCAGATTTTAAGCAGCTTATAATCAGTCTCATTCAAAGTACTCATTAAGCAATTTACATCAATCCATGAGGAGGAATGTCTTTAAAAGAGCCTTTTTGTTAAACTGAGAGAATACTTTCCTTTTTTATGCAAACCAACCGTGTTGTAATCATTGGTCTTATAGTAAAAGTTTCATGGTGATCAATAAGTTCTTGTTAACAATATAATTTTTTTCTTTATTTGTTCCACTTATGTTTCCCTGATAACCATGTTCCCTAATAAGACTAGGTTTTATGTTCATCAATAAGTACTGTTTACTTCACTTAGCTTGTCATTCTTTTTTCAGTCAATCCCAAGTAATGAATCAAAATGTAGACATGGTGTAAAGATAACTTGGAGACTTTTGTCAACTAATTCTTTCTAGAGAAGCAGCATTGAGGAGGAATGCTATTTATTTTCTTTTTTATTATAAATAGCTGTTTTTGAGTGGTCTGCTGCTTTGCTTTGGGCAACATTTTATCATTTCAGAGCACTGCATGGTTGTGTGTATATGCTCCATACCTTTGCAAGCCCAACAGAGGCCTGTTCTCTGAGGCCATGGATTTAATTAAAAAGACTTAAGTTTGCTCTGATGGGGGTTAAATATTTTGCTACCTGCAAAATTGTGTCAGAAGCACATAAGTCAATCTAAAATAAATCATAAATAAAAATGCTGTTTAATTCCATTGACTGCTGACAGTACTTTGTTTTTCTAGTACTTTGGGACTGAAATGCTTTGACAGTGTCCTAACCAAGAAAATAGCTCTTTTTCTTTGTTGAAAAAATGAGCTTTTCAGTTCCAAGGAAAGAATTTTCCTGCCACAAATCAAAGTGATGCTGTCAGAGATCACAGGGAACAACATTAGTTTTCCTTTCAAGTATGACTTTCTTGTATACAACAGTTGTGTGAAAAAGAAATTATAACCAATTCCAGCTCCAAGGTTGTAGATAAAAGGACTGAAACATTTTCTGGGCCTCATCTAGTCTTAACACAGGTTCAACCGAAGACAAACATATTACACTATTTGCCCCAGTATTCAGTGTGGCTGAGTTTTGGATTTTGACTGGACCACTGCAGCACTGTGATTCTCTTCATTTCAGCTGTTTTAAATTTCCTGCTGTAATGGGGATAATTGTCATATTGCAGACCCCATTTTGGCCAAACTTTAGTTGTCAGGCAGATGGCTTCACATTAGACTTGAGAAAACTGGCACATGGAGGAGTTTATGTTTGACTCAGTAGCTGCGGGGTGGCCAGGTCCTGCAGCAGCTGGAAGTGTTGTACGGTGCATTTTAGTTTGGTTTCCTCTTTCCAAAAAGATTGTTTCTGAACTCTTTTGTTTTACTTTACATACAACTCTACAGGCCTAAATTTTGGTTGTTACTTTTATAGATACAAGGTTTTCTACCAATGGTGGCTTGTTAATACATGGTTCTGGGGCATCACCCCGATCAAGAGGGTTAACACCCTCAAGTATAAGTTGATCAGTAAATAGAAGATTATTAAGTGTATTAAAATCTATTACACATATTATGTAGCTACTTCTGTCTGATAAGTATTCTTTTAGCAATTATTGAGAACTGGCATAAATATATATTTCATAGGCCAAATAAATGTGCATGTGAGACATTAAACTTGTGGTGAACAGGTGACTTGAATCTGCTTCCTTAGTAGTTCTTCAAAATCTTCCCAACAATTCAGTTTTCCTCAAAAGCAGGCCAATCAGCATTGTTTGATATAGTTTTATTCTTCCAATGGGATTGATTCAACACCTGTCAAACAAAATCCTAACCTTCGGGTCCAAATGCTAGAATGTGAATGCCATGTGGTATCACGAAGCAAACAATACGCATTCCATTGTGAAAAGACAAACCTGAGATAAAAGTTACTGCTGCAGCAAAAATGTAAGATAATTCAGTTTTTTTTTAATTCTTCATTACAGGGTTTACTTAGATTAATAAGGGTAAATGAGCTTGGAACAGGGCGATTTTCTTTAAAAAGAAGCAGGCAACAGAGGATTGAGATGTGAAGCCTTTATGATTTTATGATCAATGATATTCAGAAAAACCTTTATTGTTATTGTGCATGGCACAGTGGAATGTGAATACTAAGCATGGAAACACTGCAGAAAATCAGGATCAGAAAGATATCACAAACACACAAAAGCCTTTTTCTAATTGTACAGTGTGAGATTTAGCTTCTTCTGTAGAGTCTGACCCCTCAGTGAACTTACTGGATCATTCAATCCAGGGAAGATCAGTGATTGTTCTGATCTTCACTAGTAGATTATTTGCTACTAGTGAATAATCTTCCCCTCTGAGAAATGATGAACTACACACTTTTGGAAATGGTCTTTTAAGTATCCCCAGATGAATGAGAAACAGCAGCAACTGCTTCGTTATGAACCATTATCAAACCATTTCAGTAGAGGTCAAACTGGTTCCATAACAACGAGGGGAAAGTGTCGTAAACCATAAAGAGCAAAGCACAGATGAGGAGTTCACGAAATAGTTGCACTGGACAAACTTCATTATCTTAACGCTTAGCTTCTCTCCACCACAAAGCAGATCTTTGTTCACACTAGCTCATGTATTTTCTATGGAGAAAACAGCTAAAACAACCAAAAGAACACAAAATCAAAGGCAGCACAGCTTAGCTATTTTAGAGACAGCCCAGAGTGGTGGCAAAGGCCTTTGTTTTTAAATGTTTTGTAGTATTTGTGAAGAATATGTGCAAATAGAGGGTCGACCCTTTATTCTCTTGATCCCATTTCTTTTTAAAAAGCCTCTGCATTTTGTCTCAGGTCATGGTAAATAAATCATGACAGAGTATCATATGCTATCCATAGTTGACTTGACCTTATTTTAAGATCAGTAAGATGTTCTGTAATCAATATCATTACTATAAAGAACAAAAAAATCTTTCTTTCACAAGAGATTAAATTTTTATTTTTATGTGAAAATATTGCATAAGTTTCAAACACATTGTTTGAGGCCTTCATTATTACTTTTTAGAATTAAATTTAAACATTACTAATATTTAACATGCCTTTTTCAACATGAAATTTACCACTGTTTATGCTGTTAAGAGCTTGTATGTGTGTGTGTGTGTGTGTGTGTGTGTGTGTGTGTGTGTGTGTGTTTTGCCCTTGTGGGTACAATGATTGTAGCAATCTTGGGTTAACCTCAAGCTCTTACCAGTCAATATTACAGCAATTACCACTAAAGCTTAAAATGTCAATATGTGACATTTTCAGAGGTCAAGCCAGAATTCTGTTACCCTGAGAACCAACAGCGATATCAGCCCTTTGACCATGTTTGCTTTTGAGAAAACTGCTGATTCAGAATTGAATAATTATTGATTTTAAGATGCAATCACCTGGAAAGAGTTAAAGGCCTCAGAGCGTTACCTTGTCAATCAACTCATTACAATGACTGATGGAATTCTGCCTGAAAACCTCAGTATTTCTGTGTTTTTTCCTGATTTCTCTCCTTTTCATAACCCTGAAATAGATTAAGCTAAATTGGAAACACAGTCATGTGATTTCCTTCACCAATAAGAAATAAGAAGCAACACACTGATGTAAGTCAATTCACACCATTAGTGGGCTTTCTCAAAGTTCAAGGTTAAAATAAATCCAAAAGAACACTATTACAATTAGGTCGCATTATGGCTTTTTTGGGAGGGTTCAGTTTCTCTTTTAACATAAAACATTGCTTTTTGTATTTGTCATGGTGTAGTGCATGACAGATACAAGTGAACCAGAATGGTGAGTGTTCAAATACTTTTATAGAGCAGGTGACCTGGCATGTACCATGTGTAGATACCTTGAAGGGGTGTTTCCTGTTCATGTTAATGTAACAGATAATTTCTGAAGAATCTATTTTTATATGTATATATTAAGCCATGTTGGAATGTTTATAGCCTTGGCTAAATTTTACTGGCAGGTTGACGTACGCAGTAAATTTTGTGTCTGGGCATTGTATTAATTGTAAAGTGAATGTAAATTATGTTGCTTTGTCTTGTAGGACGGGCCTAAAGCTGGAGGAGAAGCTTCAGGTGCGAGAGAGCATTTTGTTGTGATTGAGCAGCCATTGAATATTGCTTGTCCAACTGCTAGCTGGTGCATGGCTGACTCATGGATTTTTATTTTGTGATTAATAAAAGCGAGACAAAGTTGAAGAGCTAAGCTTCTGCTATTTTCTCCTACCACCACAGCGAGCCTCACAGTCCCTGTTAAACAGATGCAGAAATCCGAAGTAAAGGACATTATTGTGCTTTCAAGTTGACTAAATTTGTTCTTTTGTTGTTGTTTTGTTTTTCTCCATTGAAAGCCTGCGTAAAATCAAGATAAATATTCATTGAGAGTTAGAGATTAGAAAAATGTAAATCCCTTTGCCAAACATGATCAAAATGATCAAAACAATATATTTTCTATAAATCACAATAACAATAATAAATCATGTCTGAAAAGCGGAATACCAAACTGACAGATCTCAAATCAGCTCAAACTCAGAGCATAGCAAAGCTGATTTTAATTAAATTCATGTAAATGACTAACTCCATTGAAAGTTTTTTAACATTGGAAGAACCCTTCAGTGACTTTTGTTGAATTATCACCCGAGATATTACACGTTTCTCTCATCGCTCTCACAAAACTTTAACCTGGCTCATCAAAATGTTTTTTTTTTTGTTTGTTTTCTAGTTATTATCTGGTTCACTTCTAACCCTTATATAAACATCAACAGACTAGTCAAAGGCAAGAACCAAACCAGTGAAAGAAAAGAAATGAGGCAAAATTCCATGAACATGCATTTATCTCTCCCTTTGTGTTTTCTCTAAAGCAAAGCTCTGTTGTCTCTCTGCGATGAAAAATGGTCCTTGTGCATTTTTCTCAATAAAGCCAGATCAAATACTCCTCATCAGGGGGCCGAGCGTAATTTTAGCTGTTCACAGAGAGGTTCAGAGTGTATGAAGGCTTATATCTCAGCATGATGACATTATCTGTTTATACAGTGAGGCATAAATATACCAGCAAATAGTCTCTGTTGTGAAATTACTACTGTGTCATGAAGGTTGCCATTTAAGCACATGTTGTGCTGCCTGCAAACAACTGCAGAATGCAGATGAGTGAATAATTCATTCAGAGATGAAGTTATCATGTTTTATGCTGTTTAGCTGAAGTGAAGCTTATTATTTATAGGGCTGATTGACACATGATAATGACAAGTTTTTATCATGGATTGCTTGTTTGTTGTCACAAACTCCTTTGAAGTGCAAAAACAAAAAAAAAGAAATAGCTCCCACATAAACAAACATGGACCATAACATGAAAGCGAAAGTTTGTCTTTTAGCTAACTTTTTGAAGTTTGTTTAAATGAACTGATAACTGCACTGATTAAACATTAGGCATCTAAGCTGTCCTGATTTTTTTTTTAAGGATTTCTTTTTCTGCTAAAACAGAGATCATAATCTTGAAATGTTTCCAGCCAAGCTATGTAAAGAGGTGTGTGTTTAACTTGTCAACAAGAGAAACAAGCACAGTCCCTGCGGCACATATTTAGGAGAGCAATAGCTGCCATTCTCAAGCATTAAACAAGATATATTTTTATGCAGATAAGATTGCATCAAATATGCATGTTTGTGTTAGCTCTGCAGTTCTCATACTGCTACCTCTCTTTTGCACAAAAGCAATTTTAATTGATGAAGGAAGAGACACCGTTTCAGCTTTTGTGCATCAGCTGATCCCTTATTTTGCACGTGCGTTTGCCTACATTGGCCATATTAACTTGTCATTCTTATTGGATTTGAGCCGTTGTCAAACTTGTAAAAACAGTAGTTACCATGGTAACTATGTCTGCACATCAAACACTCCTTGATCCTCTGCTGGGCCAAAAACAGAAGAGGCATGTTGTGTCTATTTAAAGTACAGCAAAACATGTTTTGAGAAAGAAAGCCTTTATTGTGTGATATGATCAAATGCTACATAAGAGGGTTTTACACTGTTGCAGTTGGTGTAGACATAGTCAAGAACACAAATATTGGCTCAGATCAATTAATAAAGTTATATAAACAACAAGTGGCCCAACAAAGGCAGAGGAGTCCAAAAACAAAAATTCAAAAATACAAAACAGATCAAAAATATTTGATACGAGGAATCAACACATATTTAAATCAAATATTTGACAAGAAAAGAACAAAGGAAATCCACAAGCAACCCAAAGCGAACACTTTTAAGCAAAAACAAAATAAAACAGATTTATTAAACAAAAGAGAGCAAAGAAGTCATAAGCATAACAGAAACCAAAACAACCAATCGGAACTACAAGCAATGATATACACTGCAGCTGTGCACATCTAAAGGATGCATGCAGCCTGTTGCTGTTTCTCTGACAGCTCAATGTGAGTGCTCCATCTTGTTCCGTCACTTGCAAAAATGAAAAAAAAAAAAAAAAGATGTAAAGAAATCACATCTTCTTTCCCCTTTCTTCAGAAAGGCTGAATAATTGCTGATTGTACAACAGTAATTCAAGATATAGACCATTTCACTTGATGAAAGGAAAAATGTTTACTTTGAGTAAACTTCAATGAATATAGCTCAGAAACAGTGTAAAAGGTCTAAACTGTCAATAAGTAGGCATTAACTTAAGAAACAAACAGAAACTTAAGAACATAAAAATGACTTAACAGTGTTGTAGTAAGTTGTTTTGTTAATGTATTTTTTTTTTTATTTAAACAATGATAATGAATCTTTATTAAAAAAAAAAAAAAAACCCACTTATTCTAGAGGGCAATGACTGCAGGCAGGAATGATCACTGGCGCCTTTCTGGTTTGCAGACTTGAAGCCTCACACTGAACAAACTGTTGTTTCACTGTTTTGTAAGGAGGATGAAAAGAATCTTTTTTTTTTTTGAGCAACTTGTTATTTTCTGAAGCCTTTACCACAAAGTCGGATGTTTTATCACAGTAACTTCAGGATGAACGCAGGCTTTTCCGTTTAATGAACTGGTAACATCTTACCAAGCTGGATCACCATGGCAATTTGATCCTTATATGGACTTAAATCACAAGTGTGTCAGTGGGTCTCACAAACTGCATGACATCCTCTTTCCTCATACCTTCACCCCAGGTGTTGAAAAATATCTTGTATCTTATGATTATGGCGTCTTATAATTCCATGTGCGACGGGTCCTTAGATGACACACAAAAATGATGTAGGCCATCAGTTAATTAATACATTAAAGTTGCATTTATGCACGTGGTTCGCGACTCCAGAAACCTCAGCAAAACATGCTGTGCCGCTATTCATAAAGTAATGAGGACCCTTACTGAGCTACTGAATGAGTATGTGGTTTTCCCTGGCCACCTGCCCATGCATTCAATTAAAGAGGGATTCTTTCCAGGAGCGGGTAAGACAAAAGGCCATATACACATAATGTTCACCTTATGCTGTAGGCTTTCTCAGCTGTATAATTCATGCAGCATGCCCTCTTCACGAGATTTCCTAGGGTAATTGGTGCCATTGACAACCCACACGCACCCCCATCTGAGCCAGTCTGGGAACAGGAAAGATTTTCATAGCGTCAACATTCAGGTAGTTCCCATAATACAGAAATATTTGCAATGGACAGATTTCATAATTAGTTAGTTTTAATCATTATAATTTGAAATAGAACTTTCCAAATATGCAAAGAGTCTAAAGAACAGATGAGTTATTAGTCTAAATGTATTGACTAATATTTAATAAATGCTTCTGCAGATGACTTGTAAAGAATTAGATGATGGTCACTAGCCTTGTTTTAAAGTGGCCGGGGTCTGTACATAAGATGTACACGATCTTTAGGGAGTCTGCAATGCCACATAAATGGTTCTCAAAGTGTATTCTGTGATTCTTATCAACAGCTTTTCTTTTTTATCTTGGAGGCGGTTAGTGGAGTTTTGGTAGGCGACAGGAGCAATGCCTACAAGCCTTTTGTAGTGACTCCATATCTTGACCTGGTTCAGGGCCATAAACAAGGTTTAATGCCGCTCAGAGGACTCAGGATGGCCCCTGGCAGGGTACGCAGAATCATTTCTGCATGTGTTGTTCAACAAGGCTAGTTACCCTGAGGAAGGACAGAAGCCATCCTATTGACCTCTCTCCACCTGATGTGGTGTACCCCATCGGCCTTGACTATCCTGCAGGGATGGTCAAAAGAGAATCACTTACACAGCAGTTCTTCGGTTGAGCATGGAGGTATTTTATTTGGCTGTGTTACAGTTTCATTTGTCATCCCAGCTCTTTTTCTCCAATTCCTAAAAAGGAGCACACATTTTAGTTCAATCGGCTCCTTGATATCCTTGAAAATGCTTAAATTAGACTTTTCTTTAAAGTCTAAAAAGTGCTTGAAATGAATAAAAATAGATATTACTATCACAGACTAACCTATTTGTCCTGTTCAATTTTCTCCAGCTCTACTATACCTATCTATCTATCTATCTATCTATCTATCTATCTATCTGTCTGTCTGTCTGTCTGTCTGTCTGTCTGTCTGTCTGTTTATCTATCTATATGATTTGAAACTGCAATTTTCTTTCATAGAGTCCACTCACAGTCTGGCCCTATCCAAAAAACAAAAATGATACGGTTGCTTCAGCCATTTTTCGGCTCACTTTAAACCTGATGCCAGTTTCACATCGATTACCCTCATTAACTTCATACATCTACTGAATGTGCCGGGGTTTGTGTAGAGGTTCGGGAGGGGTTTCTCGTCCTGTAAAATAGATATGGCCATTGATTGTTTGTAGAATAAAAACCACTTGAGCGCACTTAATACTAGTTGACCACCAATAAAAAGACACCAGTAGTCACAGCATTGTCCATCTGTGAAAAGCCGGGCAAAATGTTAAGTGCTTAACATTAGAAAATATGGACCGAGCTGTATCAGTGATGCTCTTTCTGAGCTCACAGACTGTTTCTTCATGACTGCCCTCCACCTGAACCCAAACAAGGAATGTAAAAATACATTTTAATGTCTTGTCACTAAACGCAGCTGAAATATGACAGATTGATTCTACTTTTATATTAATGTGTACCTCTTTACAGGTCAGAGCTTGTGTGGATGGGGGGAACAGCTTGATGGTTAGAGTCTCACTATCAACTGTAGTGAAAATGCATGTCAGCCTAATGTACTACTTCAACAATAAATGGCATACTGTGTTTATAAAAATCAACTCAGTATTTTAGCGTAGCTTCACTGAAATGTACCCGGAACCAATGACCTGTGAGTGCTGCTACGTCCACTGGGATCTGAAGCCACACCCCGTCTATACCCTCCATCAAGAGGTGACCCTTAATGTTGAACAGAGCAATCTCTGCTGCAGGAACATAAGTCTAATAGGAAGGGCCACCCCCTATATTTTTAGCAGAACATTTTTTCTTGTAAGCTCCAAACAACATCAAGTAATCTCCGCTTGTTTCCTGCTTACACCAGGTACAGTAATAAAGCTTCATCGCTGACCACTTTGAGCAATGTTTTTTTTACATGTTCTTAACTTGTTCCAAAATCTGATTAGCTCCACTGAGGTTGCATCTGAAATTATGGAGATAAATAATAATGATGATAATAATGTGTTCACACATGACATAACTGCAGAACCATGAGTCAATGGAATGCACAACTACCCAGGCTTTTACAGCGAGGAATTAACATTCCAACACAAAACGCACTTACACAGGGAGCTGATCCTTCAAAGAACTGGAAAATATTAATGAAATAAATGTTGTCCCCAAAGGTCTGTGACGTAACAAAGTGATCAATGTGTTATCCTTTTATACTATTCCATCAATAAATATTGGATAGTCGGATGAACTTACACATTAAGAAAGTCTGCCAGAAAACCTTCCTGGCTGTTGCTGTGGCAACAGTGTTGCTTTTGGCCTGGATAATGTGTTTGAATTCTTCATAGTTTTTGAAAAATAATGATCTGCTCCTCCAATGTAAAGTACACCACTCTAGAAGGTTTCTCCATGACTGTGATTGGTAAATTGCTGCAGACTCTGCGCCTTTAATGTTAGCGTGAACTGGTCATGATTAGAAAACCCTGGGTTGAAATACATAGTTGACAACCAGCTTTGTAGTCTTGCTTATCCAGATCCTGAATGTCTGGGTAAGTCAACTAAAGTAACAGAGAGACATCATATGTTAATCATGCTTTGTAGTAGTCCAGTCTCTGGCTCTGATCCTGCTGCCCCACTAGATGGCTGCAAAGCTGATTGGACTTTCCACAACAGACTTATAGAAGATATGCAACATTTTGGGGACAGACTTTGAATCAGCTTAGCCTCCTTAAAGCTCACTACATACTCTGCGTGAAGCAGAAACTTTTTTTCTTGTTCTTGAGGCCCAGAAAATAAAATTACATAATTTTTTGTTCTCATGGACGTGTTTGAAGACAGTTCTCGACACATCAGGCTGGCAGAAGTTTTTTTCTTGCAGAGAAGTATCGTGTGATTGGTTGGACATTTGATGTGGGCGTGGTTAACACAGAAAAGCGCGAAGCAGAAAGTTGCTGCTTCCGCATTTTTCCTGTTGCAGGTAGAACGGATTGTTTTGATAAAACAGCTGATTGAGGTCGTAAAAAAGAAAGAACATTTTTACAACATGTGGCATTAAAATACATCGACCCCACCGCGTGCACAAACCACCCTGCCACAGATGAGGTTGCTCGTTAAATATGAAATAACCGGATTTACTGCACATAAAAGCAAACATGGCCGCCGGCACCGATCCCTCGAGGCTGCAGATGAAGCTTCTCATGGAGTATGAATGGACCACACAAAATATCTTTTTTTCTTGTTCTTGCATTCTCAAGAGCAAGAACAAAGTTTTTGCTTCTCATGGAGTATGTAACAAGCTTAAGAAATATGGTCTGCTCTGTCCCTTACTGTGAGATGCATTTCTAGTCCAGTCTCTTTAGCTGAAAACCAAGGTAACCATATTCCTCCACCATAATCAACTCTTCTCCCAGAATTGAGATTCAGGAGTAACCATCACATAACTGCACTGAAATGTCCTACATTTATGATAAAATATCAGTGCAGCATCAATTTTATACCCTGTCACTAAATTTCACCTAAAGTTAAAAAATCTTAGCTTTTTATGATGAGATGCTACTTCATTCTTAGCTTGCAAACCAAGCGGCAACCTCCGGCGGTTAAAAGTGAAGCCCATGCGGAAGTGCATAAAACTGCAGTTCCCCCTTCATCCACTAGGGGCTGGCTCCAAAGCAGAGCAAATCCCCATAGACAACCATGTTAAAAAGACCAACTTCACGGCAGAAATAAACATGTTCACAGCCTGGTTCAAAAATCCATTTTCAGTTTATAGGTCAGGTTTACCTTCATGGCAACTGTGGGGGAAGTGAATTTTTTTCTAACTCACTCGTTTAAAAGTGATTTAATCTTGAAGTTCGGCATATTTAGGGGCGTGTCCTTTTGATTGACAGATACCAATCTCCGGCTTCAAGTCAGAAGAATGTAGAACAGCTGAGGTTTTTAGCCGGTTAACAACGTGACTTAGCCTTAGCCCGCCTACCTCCGTTAGCTGGTTAGCTCCCGTTATCTCGGGGTTAGCTTGGTTAGCTCTTAGCTACAGAAAGCTCGGAGTTCGCTCGATGTCAATCATCCACCATAACACTCACAGCTGCCCTCTCAGCTCCACCTCTTTGCCCATATTTGTATTTTCCGGGCGAGATGACGCGCATGACGCTGCCAATATGGCGACGGTAGGAACCGCCCACCGAGCTTCAATTCAGCTCTTCAGAAATCTATGGGTGACGTCACAGAGGCTCCGTCCATCTCTTTATATACAGTCTATGTTGCAAACACATCATCTCTTCTTCTGCTCAAACACTGAGAGTGTGCTCCAGTTTTAACTGTATAATTCTGCATCCTCTCTACAATACAAGTACAGCAAATGGGAAACTTGTACATTCAGCAATGTACAATATAAGTAATGTTTTATCATGGGAAAGGGTAATGGTTTTGTAATGATAGAAAGAGGAATTGTTTAGATGGTTTGTTTTTGAAAACAGTGACATCTTTATTATTAATGGATTAGATTTCTAATGCACTTTGCAAGGCACTCATATCACTTCACATTGAAATAATTTTTCATCCACTCCACATTCACACTTGGTACTGGTAAGCTATCTATGCAGCTTCAGCAACGCTTTGGACAGACTGACAAAAATGTGGCAGCCAATCTGCAGCCTCCTCCACCACCTGAACCACTGCTGCCCCCAAACACTATTTATGTTAATGCAGTTGCTACCTTTTAGTCTCACCAACTGTGGTCTGTTAGGTAGTTATAAATCTCCGTGGTTGTGAAAGTATGCACCTGGGATTTATAGGGCTTCTAAAGCAGGCTGAATTGTATTAAAAGAATTCAAAAATCAAAGAACTAAAGGCCAACTGGCATCTGATTTTTCTAGATGACGGTGGGCTCTCTGAAGATAATAATGGAATCTATAACCCCAAGTCCATTACTTTAAGCAAACTTTTACAGGCCCTAAAAGGTGTTCATTTGATGGAGGTGAGCCAATAAGAGTCTCTCAAGGACTTTCATGATGGGAGATGTCAGGGCAAATGATTTGTAGTCATGTGTTTTAGATGGTTGGGAATTTTGGGAAGGGTTGGTAAGAATGAATTCAAAATAAACCTCACTGAAAAGATGAAAGATGAGAAAATTCAATTTGACCATAAAATATAAAACACATTGAATCAACTATCTTTTAGTAGCTTGGTCCAACCACGCTATGAGCAAACATGGGCACAGCCATTTTTCTCTCTTTGTTCTTGATGTCATTCATTCTGTCTCAGCATCTCTTTATCAACTACACCACATGCTGCTTAACCCCCTGCAGCCCCACTGTTCTTGATTCCTTATTTTTCTTCCTCTTCCTTCTCTGAAAGGAAAGATGTATTGTGGGGTTGTCAACATGACTTCTTATTATGGGACTAAGTAAGTGTAAAATTGACTTTCGGCCAGAATGTGACAGCTCACTGAAACCAATTGTGGTTTGAGTCTGCAGGGTTTTGTCTCATTGCACACATGTGTGCGTACATGTGACTATGAAACAGAGCGTGTCTTGCATATTTTTTCAGCATGTCTGCTCTGAACAACATGAGAGCAAGTGTGGAAATCAGGAACATATTTCAAGCTGAATATCCAAAGGGCAGAGGATAATTTATTTTCTCCTTTAGATTTCCTATCAATCCAAAAATGTACTTGTTTTAATATCACTCCATGAAGTGTTTTAAACAACATAAACAATGTGTGCATTTATACTTTTACAAAATCAGCTATCACTTGTACGCAGACTAATTTACAGTTTAACACGACTTGCTGAATTACTAATGACTTTTTATTTGACACAGTGGTGCAACAGTCTTCTTGAGGACCTGAGGGCAGAGAGTTGATATTTTTAAGAGGCAGCTTAAGACTTATCTCTTCAGTAAATATTTTGATTAACCATTTTTTGGATTGCAATTCATTGTTTTATCCTATTTTGTTTTAAATTTGGTTTATTGTTTTTAATACATCCTTATTTCAGTGTGTGCTCTTTTTATTTATTTTTTTTAATTTACCATGAACATTTTTTTTTTCATTTTTAAATGTCTGAGCTTCTCTGATCGGTGACTGTTAGGAGATTGCTTCCAAAGACATTCTTTCATGTAAATGAGTGAAGGGATGTCCTCATGAGTATGTTGTGTATACATGGGATTTGTGGGTTTGTGATCTGGAGGACTTTCTTGTCATTTTGTTGTTTTTGTTTGTGCATTATATTCTTTAGGTAAAGAACTTTGCTTTACATTTTTTTTTGTATGAAAAGTGCTTTATTTAGAAAAAGATTATCTAACAAAAGGAACATTATTTTTTTAAATAATAATTTAATTAGAAATTTGAGAAGAATTTCCAATATATCCTGTTTATGTGCACTGAGAGCTGAAGCCTTCTGTGTCTGCAAAAGTAAGGTTACATCCTGTACATGCAATAATCAGGTTAGCATATAGACAGGCAATCATGCAAACCCATAGTCAATAAAGAATCTGCAATCAGTCTGGCTGATTTGTGGGTGTATTAGGAGAACATGCAAGCTGCTTGAATCAGAAGCTTCTGCTCTGTGGCATCTGTGCTAACCCTTGCAACAATGTATGGAAGTCTCCATAAAAAGGAAAAAAAAAACTTATTAACATTTACATTTTTTATCCTGAATTGTTTGTTAAATGTAATTTATTTTATTGTATTTACATACTTTTACTCATATATATGTATATATATATATATATATATATATATATATATATATATATATATATATATATACAGCCTGATCAAAATCTTAAGACCAGTTGAAAAATTTCTAGAATATACCTTTTGCATATTTGGATCTCAATGAGATGTTAAGTAGAGCTACAATATGCAAAAGCAAGAATGGGCAGTGTGACAAAAAGCACTTTGAAAAAACAATTTATTGAAAACAATTAAACTAAAATGGGCTGTTTATCAGCTGATCAAAAGTTTAAGACCACAGGCTATAAAAGCTTAAATCTTCTCAAAATTCTCGTTTTCTGTCGGGCTTTCACACGTTCATGCCTTCCTGATGGCTAAAGCTAAGAAGCTTTCTCTTCTTGAACGTAGTCGGATCATCGAGCTGCATAAGCAAGGCCTCTCGAAGTATGCCATTGCTGTTGAGGTTGGATGCAGTAAGACAGTCACTCTAAATTTTTAAAAAATCCTAAACATTATGGAACAAAAAAGTTAAGTGTTGTGTCAACCATCAGACATCATCTGCTGGAAAAGGATTTCAAAAACAAAAAACAAATTCAAAGACCTCGTCTCCTTCAATGCCACAAAACTGTCCGTTTCCACTTTGCCAGGGAGCATCAAACATGGGACATTGAAAGATGGAAAAGTTTTATTCTCTGATGAGAAAAAAATTAACCTTGACGATCCAGATGGCTTCCAACATTACTGGTATGACAAGGAGATCCCACCTGAGATATTTTCTACCCGGCACAGTGGAGGGGGTCCATCATGATCTGGGGTGCTTTTTCACTCAGTGGAACACTGCAGCTTCAGGTGATGTAGGGTCGTCAGATGGCGGCTGGTTACGTGCAGATATTGCAGCGGGCATCCCTCATGACTCCTCTGTGTGGTAACCGCTGGGTTTTTCAACAGGACAACGCTGCAGTTCACAATGCTGGCTTGATGAAGGACTTCTTCAAGGAGAACAACATCACTCTTTTGGACCATCCTGCACGTTCCCCTTATTTAAATCCCCCATTTGGGGATGGGTGGCAAGGGAAGTTTATAAAAATTGCCATCAGTTCCAGACAGTTAGTGCCCTTCCTGAAGCCATCTTCACCACTTGGAATAATGTTCCCACTAGCTTCCTGGAAACACTTGCATCAAGCATACCCAAACAAATTTTTGAATTGATTAACAAGAATGGTGGAGCTACTCTTTACTGAGTTCAACTGAGAAACATTTTTGTCCTGGTTTAGAGAGTTTTTTGTTATTTTTTGAGCGATGGTCTTAAACTTTTGATCAGCTGACAAACAGCCTATTTCAGTTTAATTGTTGTTTTTAATAAATTACTTTTTCAAAGTGCTTTTTGTCACACTCCACCTTCTTGCTTTTACTGAAATGATCGGAGAAAGGACCCAAAAGCAGCACAAGAGATCTGGGCAGATCAACAGTTTTTATTTCAGCCACTTGGTGAGGTTTGGTGCTGGAGTTGAACTCTGGTTCCCAATGAGTAGAGCAGAGCAGGGCAGAGTAACTTTCCTCTGGGCCGACAGAGTGGACACCTAGCACAACAAGGTGAGTGAAGATCCACAACTCACGGTTGGGGGTCCTCCAGGACAGAAACCCAGTAACCACTGGGGAGCAGGCTCCAAGGGCAAGGCAGGAAGTGGAAGTCGGGGACAGATCAGGTCGGTAACGGGCAGGCAATTGCGGTCGGAGTGCTGGAAGGTCAGGCATGAGAGCAATGACAATCTGGCAGTGAGTGAATGGTGGAGGCTGCATATATGCGCAGGCTGAACTGATGGGGATTGTGAACAGGTGGCAGAGGCAGGTGAGAGCAGTGAACTGATTAGGGGTGTGGCAAGCAGCAATGCTGGAGGAAGCAAGGCTGATTGTGACATTTGCACATTGTAGCTCTACTTAAAATCTCATTGAGATCTAAATATGCAAAAGGTATATTCTAGAAATTTTTCAACTGGTCTTAAGATTTTGATCAGGACTATATATATATATATATATATATATATATATATATATATATATATATATATATATATATATATATATATATATATATATATATATATGTCTGTCATGACAAGTTTTCATCATTTGTGAGGAAAATTACCAAGCAATTATTTTAGGTGAATTACAACTCCCGGCATCAATATCAAAGACGATTGACTGACTACAGTGTGCAGCATATAGCATGCCATCATCTGGTTCTGTCCAGACGATGGGCTCCATGCAAAATCTTACCTCGTGGCATATTAGTGATGCTAAGAAAGGTGAGAAAGCAGCCCATGACTACAAAGGACGGGCTGGTCAATGACCTGGAGAGAGGTGGGACCACTGTTTTAAAGGTTACCGTTGGTGAAACACAAATGCATTGCATGAAAGTTCCCATTGCTGAAGTCTGGCAAACTTCAGACAGGCTTGAACGTGCTGTGACCATCTGGATGATCCATAGGAGTCATGGGAGAAATCATGTAGTCAGATGAGACCAATAAAGAACAGAGGAAGATGGTTGAAGCCATGTATTGCAAGATTTTGCTCAACAAGCTCCTTTCCTCACTCAGAACATTGAAGATGGGTCGTTTCTAGGTCTTCCAACATAACAATGACCCAACGCACAACCAAGGTGTGGCTCCATAAGAAGTGTATCAAAGTACTGGAGCGGCCTAGCCAGTCTCCAGACCTAAATCTAAACAAAAATCTCTGGAGGGAGGTGAAACACCCAGAAACATATCCAAAACCTGACAGATCTAGAGAAGCTAGCTTTACTAACTTTAATTTAAACTCACCTTATACAAACTGACACTGCACAGACAGCTACTAGCTGTCTGTGTTCAAGTAGCCCTCCTGATCTCTGACAACATTCTTCTTCTTTGGGTAATTGATAGAAATATCTGGTTTTCCTTTCTTGTTGTCACATAAACTGCACAGCATATGGACAGCCTTTCTGACAACCTAAATGACAACCAGATACTGGTGCAGGTACTCAATATGGCGGCTAGAGTTTTAGTGCAGCGAAGCACATCTGTGACGTCATCTGGAGTGTATCAATTGTACAAGAAATTCCAAAAACTGATTTGTTGGGATGATCCGTTAAAGTTCTATAAGCTTTGTCATCCTGGTGCTACCTTACAAACATTTTACCTTAAAAAAGTCACAGTGCTAATCAACAAATTATTGTGCAGCCCACACTTCTATAAGGAGAGTTGTCCATAAGGTTATTAAAAATTAAATCATGCTTTATTATTCATCGTCAATGATTTCAATAGATTTAATTTGTCATTAGTATGAAAAGGGAAAACATCTGACAATGTAATACTCACCCCTATCTCAACCGCTGTAATTGTTTTAGTGGGACTGTCATCTGCAGTTCTGCCCTCAGCACTGTGTTACAATCAGATGAGTGTTTTTAAAGAATTTCATACAAAGTTCAATGTTTCCTCAGCCCCCTTTGCCAATGGCATTTCTAAAGGCTTGCTTTGAGCTTACACAAGTTAAAATATGATGAGAGTGGAGGTTAGAGCAACACATTATTCTTTCATGGCAAAACCAATTTCCTCCTTGTGTTCCCAATTTCCCAATTTTATGTCAGTTTTGAAAGGTATGCCATTTTTATTTCCGTTCACAGCAAATGTGCAGAGTAGATTGGAGTGATGGAGAGTTAAAAAGCTATGATTTATAAGTAAAGTCTTTTGGTCAGCAAGAAATTGCTTTTGAAGTTAAAGAAGCACCACACTGTAAAAGAAAAAAAATCTGTAGCCTTCAGGTGCTGCATTAATCTACTTTGCTTATTGTTCATACTTAGAAGTTTAACGTGAGATGATCAACTTTAGAAGTTTGAACCAAACTGCCCCCCCCCATCTGAATCCCCTCTGACCCTTGACATTGTGCATGTGCTAAACTCTCTTAAATGGCTTGATTGGCTTGACTGTCTACAAATGTGAAGGTAAGCTATATGCCAGGTGGGGATGTGCTGCTGCATGCTGAAGGTTTTCCCAGGATGTTCTGTGGTGTGGTGCTGTTGCTTAGCCTGTTTAACTTTGATCTTTTTTTTTTAAAAAAAATGTATAAATTAAACAAATATCTATTATAGGCTATCATTATGACACAGCAGCTGCATATGACTTTTAGTTTTTGAATCATGGATTGTGAAAAATAAGTCACTTTAATGTTACAGAAACGTTAAAAAGTCCTCCATCTACAGCAGGGGTTGGCAACTCTGGTCCTCAAGGGCTGCAGTCCTGCAAGTGTTTGGATTTTAAGTTGCAAGTGTGTTGCAGCAGGGAAACTGGGAAACTTGCAGGATAGCAGCCCTGGAGGACTGGAGTTGCCCAACCCAGAAAAAGTGTTAGAATGGATAATCATCTGATCTTCAGTGTTATTTGGGTTGATGTAGCAGCCAAAACTGACTGACAGTCATTCCTTGTTGTGCAAGAAAATTGATTTACAAGAGAGCGCTTAAGACTCATGAATGTCCGGTTCCTTTCACGTTGGAATACTAAAACATGCTTAAACCCTATTTTTTTCCACATGAAGATGCACAATTAGGACAATGCCACAGTAACACTGCTGTTGTTCGTAAAAGCAAACTCAACAAGTGACACTGACAGGCATATTACAAATGAATTGTTTTTTTAAATTAAAATCATTCATTCATTTTCTAAACCGCTTAATCCAATTCAGGGTCGCGGGGAAGCTGGAGCCTATCCCAGCTGGCTTTGGGCGACAGGCAGGGTACACCCTGGACAGCTTGCCAGTCCATTGCAGGGCCATACAGAGAGATGAACAACCACCCACACCCTACTCATTCCTAGGGGTGATTTAGAGTAACCAATTAACCTAACATGCATGTCTTTGGATGGTGGGAGGAAGCTGGAGTACCTGGAGAGACTCCACACATACACGGGGAGAACATGCAGACTCCACACAGAAAGGCCACTGACCAAACCCCTCCCCAGCCAAGGATTGAACCAGTGACCTTCTTGCTGTGAGGCCTCAGTGCTAACCACTGTTCCACTGTGCAACCTTAAATTAAAATCATTATCAAATAATACATAGTCCATCATAAGAATGTTAACACATTCTGATTGAGTTCATTCTTTTTTAAGGCATTAAAAGCTTTTGGTCCCTCTGTATAATGGAAACTCAAACGGTATGCTTTTCCCTCACTTATGAATGCCTTGCTGATGTCATATGTACATTTCTGATAAAGGTCAGCTGTTATAAACCTTTCAAAGCACTCTGCTCAGCCAAAAAAATAAAAAATAAAAAATCAACTTGGTATAGAGCTTTTAAAGGGCAGTCCCATAAGCATGCCAATGTTATTTTAGTGTTTTTTTAAAAAAAACATGTGGCTAAGGAGAGGGAAGTCTGGGCTTCCCTGCTTAGGCTGCTGCCCCCGCGACCCGACTCCGGATAAGCGGCAGAAGATGGATGGATGGATGGATGGAAAAAAAAGAGAAAAAAAACTGGAGGTGGAGTCAAACTAAAAAGAAGAAAATACCTGCCTAATACAAGGGAGATGCATGCCTGTATTAAACTGTTCAAGAAAAGTATGGAGAAAAAGAACAGAAAGAGAAACGAGTTGCAAAAGGCAGACAGAAACCTCAGCAGAATGCATGTAAGGTAATAACAGTGTGGAAAGAGCTCTTCAGTCCTAAATAGTGTAATCAACTGAATGTGAACAAAGCAGATAGAGGGGGACCAAAAGGAGGTGAGATTGCAGATGTCATGTTGAGTGATAGACTGACGGTTCACCTGTTTTCACTAATGCAGTCTCACTACACAAAAAACACATGTAGTCTCGTCCATTTCTGAATCTTCTCCTGCATTTTACAAGCATTATCTCCTGCTCTCACTGTGTTCATCACCTGCATATCCACTGTCCAACCCTTTGTTTTATTGCTTTGCTTTCAGTGCAGAAACACAGAAGAAGAGCAAAGATATTGGAGGTCAAGATTTCAGATTAAACAAGTTGGAGCCAAAAATATCACAGATGTTTTTTTAGATGGTCTCTGTTAGAAAGACTAATCTACTCTGATATGTCTCACCTCGGGCAATCTGTCCGCTAAATATACTTGACTAGAGCTAATGCGTAATCAATTCTCACTTATCTTTAGAAGGACAAAGCAAGAAGGTATCTGAAGTGAGTCTGTGATCCATTTTAGGACAAAATCCAACTACAAGGATAATAGTTTAATTTCTCTCAGCTGTCTGCTATTTGTCTTTCAATGTAAAATCTTACTAGTTTTTAAAAACTAATATTCAGCGCAGACATTGTCCACATATATTTAATTGCTTGGATGTGGTTGGGACTGCAACTGGCCACGACAATCAGGTTCTTCTACCTCATTAGTTAAGAACCTGGGATAAACTTTGCCAATTGTAGATCTGGATATGTGCAGCATATCATAGCATTCTTTATTGCTGCTCTTGGATGTTCAAAAGAAAAAAATGATGGGTTTACTTAAAGAAGCAGAAACAAGGCAGGGTTTGTCGTGGCCAGTTGCAGTCCCAACCACTTCCACCCATTCAGGCTTTGTCATGGTTTCATCTGCTTCACCCAGCTCAACGAACAGGTTCTTTCCAAGAGTCTCAGCTTTATTGCAGCCATTAAAATTTTGAAAAAAAAAGCTCTCTGCAGAAAGTGTACGTCGGCAAGGAGGAAGACCTGCAATGTTCTTTTGAAGTGACTTGTTGTGTTTTCTTATTTTAAACAACACCCTGTAAAATATTGTAGTGGCACGTTTTGCAGTGAAGAGTCTGATCACACTGGTTAGTAAAAGTATGTATGATGGTAGAGGTTTTGCTTGTAGTTTACCTGATTTATCCCCTACTTTCTCCTTTCTTTACCCCCCAAACCTCTTGTCAGGTCCATAGTTATGTAAAATAAGCAATAGTGCTACTTAAAAATAAATAATAGTGTTAAATTGTCAAGAGGGGTATTACTCCATACATAAGATATACTATATACATAAGATATATATAAGATCCACTTGGAAAAGCTGATTTCTTTCAGCACAACACAGCAACCAGGCCATCATTCTGCGTGCTATGATGCTGAACAGCACAAGCCTAAAAGAAAAAAGAAAAAAAAAAAAGGGAATTGTTTTCTCTTTTTAAAATCATGTCAGGGCGACAATAGATGTTATCTTTTAATTATACATCTGTAGGGATCATAACATATCACTTTATTACCACTTTACACTTTATTAGCAAGGCTAATACGAACAAACTCCAAGTTTTTCATTATTAAAGTTACAAAGTAACAAAGTTACTAAATGTTATTTTTACAAGTGTCAATCTAAAACCTTGTACGAGAAAGCCACTCAAGGCAGCAATTGCTAAGGGGCGGCAGTATGTGCGCGCAGCATAACAGGACAGTAAAAAAAAAAAAAGCTTCATTTTTGTCCATTTCTATGTCAAATTATGGGGATATGTGTCCTCTTTTCTGTAGTAGGACACATCTCACCTGCTGCTGGTGAGAAAGTTTCTTCACAGTCCACAGCAGTTGGAGGCGCAGAGGGGCCGGGGGTCTTAGATGAAAGACTACAATCCAATAATATTTTAGACACAAAATGCTCCCTAATAAATAGTGTTTGAATAAAGTTTTGGTTTTATACACTTATACTTAGGCTACTCTTATGTTTCTGTCAGTAATAAATAAACTCATTGGACTGTTCAAGTTTTTGTCATTGCAACATGTAAAACACGTAGCACATGAATTAACCAGGTTGTTGGCTGAGTCAAAGAGGGTGTTCGCCCAGGATGTAAAACAAGCCAGAGCCGCCTATCAAAGGAGGTGAAGTGTTGGAAGGAAACAACGCTGGACAGACATTTTCCTTCAGGGTTAGACTGTGGTAAGATGGTTTAATACACTTAGTGTACAGTTAACTGTGGCCTACAAAAAGAAAAGACATGGTTTGTTTTCTTGTCATGTGAACTTATAGGAACAGAACAATGAGTCACCTGACACAACAACCATGTTTTGTTAAGACAAGTTGTTGGATAGTTGGATAGCAAGCTGCACTACAAAAAAAAAATCCTAAGCAGTTGTCCCTCCTGCACTGCAACTTTACCCTTCAATGTTTACACTAGGAAAAAGGAAAAATGAACAATCCTGCTTCAGGCTCATGAGTGGTATTAACCTAACTTGATCCTCAAAATAACCTTTAAAGGACCCCATGCAAAAATAAAGCAAATCTGCTGGCTTGCTGCTTCATACTTGATCCTGCTAGCTTACGTGTTGCTTTCTATCACGATGAGAAAACTGTTTATACACATGTAATGTAATACAGACAAAATACACACATCTCTGGCGATGAGTGTGGAACCTTATCTGCCTCCCTTGATAAACATTTAGCATCTTTTTTCTACGCAATCTTCAAAAGAGTTTCATGGCTTTAATGAAAAATTGTCAAAATGTCTCTTTTCCAGAAGTGGAGGGAGATGCTGCAGACTGTAGAGTTCTGCCCATGCAGCATTTTTAGACTGATCTCATTTCAACCTTTTTGTTCAGTTCAGAAAAGCCAGTTACATTAAGTTAACAAAATCACACATGTATGCCTGAAATTACTTGTACACATTCTGACCAATTCCCAATCAAATCAGATGCTCATGATTTTATGATGGAGAAAACACAGCTCATGATTCATTGTTAGCTAATTACAATAGGATCTCTTAAGAAGATTAAAGGCCAGTCTTAATATAATGTATTTATTCATGACAAGGAGTTTTGTGATCTTGGTATAACAGAAATGTTAACTACTGATCTCCAGATTAAAAATAAAAAAACAACAACTGCTAGTATAGACATTTTAGTCTTCCATAAAGAGACCCCACATCCCCACCTCATTGGGGTTGCATCTTTCACACCCACTGAAAATATGTACATCATTACTTTCTACTGTCTTCCAACTAGTCTCAACTTGTCATGCTGGATCAAAACATACAAGGAGCAATAAGATCCGGCTGCATCTGTCCTTACCAAATTGAATTTGTAAGCGAAATCAGACAGAAGTTATCACAACACAGAGTCTGGAAGTTGCTGATGGTTGTTGTGCTTTTACGACTGTTTGATTTGCAAGCTTGTAGTGAGCTGTGTAATCAGCACTGCGGTGCGGGGAAGCACTTTTTTCATGAGGCTCTGGGATAAATCATTCCCTATCACAATACCAGTGCTTTCCACAAGATAAAAACGAAACAAAAAAAAAAAAAAAAAAAAGTTTTGTTGACCCTACTTCAGTCACCAAGAGGCAAATCCTCCTTGCTAGCTCCAAACCTTTATCACTCAGTGCCAACTCTGACAAATTGACTAATGTGCCTGGTTCTCACTTGAAACAAAATTTTTGGTATTGTGTACTGAGGGAAGACTAGCCACTACATGAACATTATTGTTAAGACTAACACTTACACAGAATATATGTTTTAATATTATTTTATTTTATGAATTGAGTATTAAAATTGTTTTAACTTGAATCAGAATGTTTCTATATCTGGTACTTACTTAACCAATCCTATTCCTTACTTGGCAACTCGAGCTCAAGGTCAATTTTTTTTTTCTTCAAAAGTAAGAAAAAGAAGCTTGATAGTGAAAAAAAAAAAAGTGTTTTGGAGTCTACAAACGTAAAGACCTTTTAAATTTCCAGTCCCATCTACTGGAATTTCAGTTCTCCTTCTCCTTAGAGCCAGAGCACAGTAACTGTAAAAACAGGAAAGACAGGTTTTTCAGTCGTCCTTACATAGCTGTTCGTAGGGGTCGTTAATACTCCTGCACTGTCACCGTATCAGTTTTGAATTAGTTCTTTAGCATGCTGCCCCTGTTAATCGCTGCAACCCAACAAATTTAATCTGTGTGGAATAAAGGAGGAATTCTGGCCCTCATATATTTATTTTACAAGTCAAGTGTTAATGTTGATGGAAAAGTTCCAATAATAGTTCGTTAAAGAAAGATTTCTTCATCTTATAACTGTGTATCTACATAGATTTTTATCTTCACTGAAGCACAAGTGGATTTTCCTTTGCCAATAAAACTAATTAAACCAAAACAAAGGAAAAATGATTTTATGTTAAATGTTAAGAAATCTTACCTGTACTTAATCAATTTTCCCATTTTATATATTTATTTATCTTTTTTCTATAACTGATTGCTCCAATTCATGGTCCTTTGTGAACAAGCATCTATCCCAGATTGGTAGTTCATTGTTGGTGTTTCACACTTAACAACAAACAGCTCCCAAGCATGCGTGAGTGTAAAGAAACGTTACATCTACTTTATTTCTGTAACACAGAAACAACAGGCATTTTAACAGGTGGCTGGACACAATGAACTACGTGGCTTACTGAACACTTCCTTGTTTCAGTCTCAAGGACCGCATTCATTCCGACAACATTTTATACACTTAAACTGCTGGCACAGTGGTTAGACTTATGACGTTCTGCTGAGCTCTAAACCAGGTAAAGCACTAAGTTCTCATTCTGTTTTATACTCACAACTTCCACATAGATATAGCCAACTCATTTGTCAGTCTGACAATAAAATGTCATTCATAAACACCTATCACGTTATCATTTTCTCATTACTTTTGCTTACCTGTAAGAAATAACAGGCTAACAGAAACTACAGGCATTTCAACGGGTAGCTGTACACAATGAACTACATGGCTTACTGAACACTTCCTTGTTTCAGTCTCAAGGACCCCCTAAGGCTCATATTAAAGTGACCTCCAAGAAAAATCTGTAGTAATTTTAAGTGTGTATTTTGTATTGCTGAAACTACTAAACAAATCATCAAGGTAAACACACACTAGAATGAACAATCACAATTAAGGCAAGTTTTCTGCCAGAAAAGGAGTGGGGTGGTGGAGGGGTTAAATGTTCTTAGCCCAATTATCTGTCCGATATCCCTGTGCGTCTCCACATCCTCCCCGACAAAAATAAATGTCGTTCCAACACAGATGACACCCAGAGCAGGGCATGGCTTCTACCGGTTTTGTGGCACGTTATCTGGGAGTCAGTCTCTCAAGACACTGTGTGTTCACAGTCACTGACAGTGCATGCGTCTCCCTTTTCATGCCACTCACAATGTCTGTGATTGTCCAGTTACTGTTAGACATTACTGGCCAGGTAGCATCTGAAAGGTAGCTCTGCCATGATTGCAGGTTGCATCTCAGCCTGAAAGGTTTTTCATACTATTCCTACTAGTGTCCATTATTCAGACCCACATGTGTTATGGTGTGCATTACATACTGGTGTAACTTCATGTGCATCTTAGCACTAGTTATTCTTTTCTAATAGAAATCTATTTTCTGCAGTGCTTAATTGTTCCTTACCAAGTTAAAAAATGAACACTTCATGAACTGTCACTTCTATAACCAACATATCACTATGAACTGGTGCAACCTACCCCTGATTGTGAACAATACTTATGTCTACACCTGATTGATGGTTGTCCTAATGTGTCATAGGTTAGTGTCTTGGGCAGGGTTCTGTGTCTAAAAGGATACTGTCTTCTGAACAATGGCAGCTCTGGGTCTACATCAAAGAGCATCTATAGTAATTATAAGTGTATATTTTGAACTACTAAACAAATCATCAAGTTAAACACACATTAGAATGAACAATCACAACTAAGCATGTTGTCTGCGAAAAAAAGGTTGGGGTGGTGGAGGGGTTAAATGTTCTTAGCCCACTTATATGTCCGGAATCTGTGTGCGTCTACACATTGGGCTAACACAAAGGTGAAAAACCAAACACTCTGACCAAATTTAAAGAATTAATACATCATTCTGCGTGTGCTTGAGGTTTCTGTTTATGTAATTAACACTAAGCATGCTTCCTACCGGCAGCTCCAGTGACACTTGATATCACCCATACAAGTCGCTGAGACAAAGGAAGATGGTAAAATGTGGTCAAACAGAACAATTCTCGGATGCAGTTGCGGAAAGTCGTGGTGTTTTGGGTTAAATCAGCTCTTTTATATCTAGCTGCTGGCATCTTTAATATTGCAAATGATTTTCTGCAGCTAGAAACAGACATGTTTTATGAATTGACTCCAAACTTTGCAGGTATTTCGTGCACTTTTGTGAGCTTACCTAATTTTTCTTGTTAAACCTCATATTCCTACTTTGAGCATGATTAAACCTTGCTGCTTGGGTTTCATTAGTGCTGCTTGCAACTATACTCACAAACATCAAAGAACAGTGTGCAGAACTTCATTGGCTGTTGGATTTGATTAATGGGAGCTAGGTGTTCCAGAAAAGGGACACATCAAAAATCTGCAGGATATCGGCCCTCAAGGACCAATTTCGGACACCCTGGGTTTAAGTGATTTCTGTAAGTAATTGCATGTCATCTCATTGTATCTCATTTTTGCCATTTTATTTCAAGGGTGTACATCATCAGAATGTCCACATTGTTAATCCTCACACTATAAAGAATATAGCCAGATTTGGTTGGCTTTCAACCTCCAAAACAAGACTAAATTAATCTTAAATAATACATTGAAATAGGCTGACATTCTGGCATGAAGCAGCAGACCATCCCAATGAATGACATCAAGAGACTTCCTAATTGATTAGCAAATATTAGCATCATGAATACATACAACATGTCTCAGCTTTCAGGCTGAGATACTGGAGGGGGATTTCAGGTAGTGCTTGTGTACTTCTTAAAATGTTTCATTACAAGAAAAATGAAATTCTCTTTTCTGCCTTTGAAGCTGTGTAGGGTATGATCAAAGGCAGGGCTCTGAGCCATACTTCTGTCATCCAAAATACCCTTGACTCCAAACATTTGTCTGTGTGTGTGTGTGTGCGTTTTACTTGTAAAACAAATAAAAATTTCTGAGTGCGTTTTTCCACAACTTAGGGGTCTTTATATTCTGTTTGAGAAATACTGCTGCCCATCAAGAAATATAAATGTTTAATTTAGTAAAAGTTTTTCTTTTCCCTTTTTTTTAAATATGACCTTGTAGCGTTAATATATTGTATTCCATACAAACTGAATACAAACTGGCTTAATATTCAGTATGTTCAATTCATTTTAAACCCCAAGCTGAATGGTCTTGGAAGGTTTTTCACTTTGTTTGGGAAATCATTGCATATGAGGCAGAATTAGTCCCATGAGTGATATCATTGGAGGACACTAAATCCTTGTTGTCTTAATTAAAACTCAGTGAATAGACAGAAATTAGCATGGCCCAGCGCCTCTGTGCAGAACACCATTGGGGGGAATAGTTTTTTTAAGTTAATCATTTTGTTGATTGTGCTTTTTAGTCATAACATGGCCTTCTGAAAGCACAAAGCAAAACAAGTAATGGCAACATAATCAAGGGAGAAGCCAAACTGTTGATAGAGCCAACAGTGACTTATGAATTGGAGACAGGTCACATGTTTGAGTAATCCATCCTGGCTCCCAACAGATAGCATGTGCTTGTTTCTGTGCCAACTTTAAGCCGTGTTTTAACTGTGGAGAAAACGCAGCCAGTTATTAGTTTTTACAAGAATGTGATGGCAGCTGCTGAACTGGGTGCACGGAAACTTAAGTAAGAAAAAGAAATAAAAAAAGCAGTCTTTTTTTTTTTTTTTTTTTTCCTTTGAAATGAGTTCACAATCCCAAAGGTAAAAAGAACAACTGTTTTTAATGAAAATTTCTTTTGGATAAAAGGGTTGCATTGGGACTGGGCCTATATGAAACTTCACATAAATCTCGTAGGAGTGGACAGTTTTAATGTCGCTGTGGGCGCGAACAGGTGGTCGCTTAGCTGGGTTAGCGATTGTGCTGGGACGTTTCATTTAGAGGAAAATTTAAAGTTTTACAAAGAGTAAAAGCAGAACAATTGTTAGTATTTTTTTCCCCCAACCATTCAGTTTTGTATTACTTTACCACCCCCCCAAGCACACACACACACACACACACACACACACACACACACACACACATACACACACCCACATTAGAACACAGCTGAACAACATTCTAGTTTGGAGTGTTACATCTTTTGCGATTACATTTTTTTGTCTAGGTAATTATGGAACAGAGTGTAATGGTTGAGATTTTATTTTTACTTCCAGTTTACTTTGTGTCTACTTTTATTCCAATTTTTTCAATTAATCTTTAATTAAGAAAGCTAATTTTACTTATGTTCCACTTTAATAGTGGCTTCTTATTAAAAATTATTCCAAGATGATAGTAGATGTCATTACTAGCTCTATGCATTTTGTCATCACTCTTCAGTTTGTTTTTTTTGTTTTTTTTTTGTTTGTTTTTGCTATAATTTGCAGCAAATTGAGAAGGTAATGCACAGTAGAGGGCTGCATTAGGACTGGGATTGCGTCAGTGGGAGCCTTATGTGAGAAATTAGACTGACAGCCTTTGTAGATGATGTGTTTTTAAAGCTGAACATTTACAGAACTGTTCACAAACATTCATTTCTTACGTTCCAAGGCAAGGGAATGACTAAACAGAAACATTTGTAGCAATAATCCAAACGTGGATATGCAAAATGAAAGCCAAGCTGCAAAGCTCTGTCTGCTCCCGTTGCCTGAAGACAGTAAACCACACCTCTGTGCAGAATCGGTCCCATGAGTTCAAACATACAGAGACTGGGAGATGATGAGTGAAGAGAGCGAGAGAGGAGGAAGGTGTAATGGATTAAAGATGTAACGTTTTGTCTCTTGCCGTTTTATTCTGTGCATATTTGTGATGTGTCTTCACCAAGTATAGCCTATGTCATTCATGTTTATTCATTTTGCACTCATCACCTGCTGGTGTTATTGGAATCTACAGTGTAAGTTTATTGATGGATAACAAATTTTTTTTTTCTGTAATCAGAACAACTTGAAAGATTTATTTTCTTTTTTTTTATCCTTGCAGTTCAACCAGTTTGGATTTTTAAATTACTTGTCAATATTTTGCCAGCATTTTTTGCAACCTGTTGGGTGACATCAATCCCAAATAGAAGGAGAAAACACTGCAAATCAACATATTTAGCTTGACCGACATAAAGAATGATGGATGAACTTCCAGGAAATCAGGCAGCAATGGGACCTTTTCCACCCTTTCATATTTTTTTTTTTATTTTGTCTTAGTTTGTAGAATCACTAATTGTTTTATTGTAACTTGTGTCTGTGTTTTCCTTCAATGTGTTATGAACGCTGAGACTTGTCAACTCATAACTGTCCAGGTTATGCTCTTTGCTCTTATAGTTATGGGTAGTCTAGCCATCCATTACTTATGTAGCAATGGGGATGTTACCTGATGCACTGAGACGTACCTCGCTCTATTTCTCTAATATATTATTGTATAAATATAAGCCAATATTGTCGTCTCTAACTTAGTTCTACTTTTTTTCCGCAGGCCTTCCTGAATAAGTGCAGTTGTACATGTTGATCTGTCTTTCCTGTCGTCTCCACCCCAACCAGTCGAGGCAGATGGCTGCCCTCCTTGAGCCGGGTTCTGTAGTAGGTTTTCTTCCTGTTAAAGGGGATTTTTTTCCTTCCCACTGTCGCCTCGTGCATGCTCAAGATGGGGGATTGGATCAAAGTCATGACTCGATGCAATCAGTTGGTTTCTATTATAGGATATGTATGAATTGACTTGAAATTATGTGTATGTTGATTCGTGTATGTAAAGTGCCCTGTGACAATATTGTTGTGAAGTGGCGCTGAACAAATAAAGTTTAATTGAACTGAATAATCCATGCAGTATATCTTCTCCAGTCTCTCCCAGGTTGTTTGGTATGCACATGTTTGGTATATATAAACTTATATACCAGATATACAGTGTCTTGCTTGCATCGCCTGGTCTAACGTAAATGTCGTCCCTACAGAATACCTGTTGAACCAAGATTCTGGATCCAACTCTGGCTAAACTTCACCACTTCCCTGACTGCATCTACAACCCTCACAAGATCAGCTGAGTCATCTTTCAGTCTGCCAGTTTGCCAGTCCCACAAACCTTTCAGTTTGTCAGTGAACTTCGCCCAATACTAAACAAAACTTTTTGTGTGAACAGCTTTAGATTCTATCTGCTCTTTAAGTCCACAATCCTGTCCTTTCTGTGGTTTTAGAAGCTCAACTCAAAACAAGAACTCTACTAAGGAGCATGTGAGATTAATTTATTTAAGGTTTTAAGCTATGTCAGTTTTACCTTTATGAGTGGTGCAATTCGCAATTAGAGGCAGGGTACACCATGAACCAGAAGCGAGTCTACAGAGAGACAAACGAAGTAGATTACCAGATTACCTAAAGGGAACCAACATATAGACAAGGAGAACATGCTAGCTCTACACAGAAAGGCTGTTTGAGCAACCTTGCAACCTTGCAACTTGAAATTAGTTAGGTATTATTACAGGCCATCCATGGGCATCTATTAAAACCTAAAGGACCCCCGTCCAAGAGGTCTGGAGGTGTCCCTACTTGAATAAAGAGTTAAGCTAATAGAAACCTTCCCTAGCTTCCTTTATTCTCCTGTGATTTTGAGAAATATGTGCATGGTAAACCTCTGCTTTGAAGATATGTTGATGATGATGATGATGATGATGATCATCATTATTATTATTATTATTATTATTATTATTATTATTATTATTATTATTATTATTATTATTGTTACTATTATTTCACAGATATCAGATGGAGTCTACAAGTTGAATTTTTCTTCTGTATGAGGAAGGGTGCACAGAAAATACAGAAACCCTCTAGAAATTTTAATTCCTAAACAGACACGAGTCACAAATACAGCAAAACTCACATTCACAAACACACACTGCCATGTTTCTATCAACTTAGGAAACACTATAATTTAACCCTAACTTGTACTTGCAATAGTATAATAATTTAAACTTGACAACTGTGTAGTCGCACAGATGTTGAAATGTAACTGAGTAAAAGAAATACACAACATTTTTCACACCAAGTCATCCTCTTGGCTTTAAAGAACACAGACAAACAATGAGTCTTCTGTGGTATCAAAAAGCTACTTGGTCTCCTCAGAATACATTTCACTTCATTACAGCTTGGAGCAAACACACATGCACTTACACACACTCACTCACTCACACACACACACAGACACTCATTCATCATTGCTCTCTCCATGCATGTAGACACACTTTTTTTCTCCCTCACCTATTTCTCTAAAGCTAAGAGGTCACTGTCTGTATGTGTTTGATAATAATGAATTATGGTTTCCTTTCCACACAAACACTCACACACACTGTTTTTGCCTGTGCACGTAATCTGCTGATGTCAAGTACTCATTTAAAAAGGCCATAAAGATAGATATCTTCCCATTCCCTTCTTAATCATATGACCTTTTAGAAGTCAATCAAAATGGATATGTATTTTCTAAGTCTTTAAACGAATGGCAGTGTCAATTAATGGGAGGTTGTTTTATAATCAACATGCATTTCACATAGAAATTGTCTAATATTAAGGGTTTTAATATTCACAATTTGTCAATGGCAAACTTATGATTTTCTAACTTGTCTTTAAACTCTGCTTGAAATCAGAATCTTCTCTGACAGCTTGAAACCGCTTCTTTCTCCAAAATGTCACGTTTTTTAATATTTAGATATGAATGTCTCACATATCTTTGAACTTCAAAAGACACAAGTACTGAAACTGGGCACACTGTCAGAATCAAAGCCCATTGTTGAATCAAACAGATTTAAGATTTCAGACAGCAGGTCCTTCAGTTGAAACAATCATATATGCTGTTTGTGTGCAATTAACATGCCGTTCTGGGAAATATGCCAGCATCATTTCCATTAAGCATGTCCAAAGCAGAGCTGATGTTATCCTGATCTGCTTTCTTGTAAAAATCCCTTAGTAAAAGGTTATCAATACTATTATCGGATATGTATGAACTGGCTCGAAATGATGTGTATGTTGATTCGTGTATGTAAAGTGCCCTGTGACAACATTGTTGTGAAGTGGCGCTATACAAATAAAGTTGAATTGAATTGAATTAATACGCAGATGCCCGACTTTGCTTTGGTCAGGGTTTTAAAAAAAATGTTACAGTTAGAACTAAAACACATAATATTTACAACAAATCTTTATGTCAATTCACATTCAGCCGTTCCCCCCTGCCACTCAAAGTTACACATTGATAGGTTATTTTGGCCTTCATAAACAAATGTCCAATTGCTATGTGTGTTGGAGGACTGTCTTCAAGGTGCATCAGGATGAGAAACAATCAATCCCGACAAGCCAGACGGTTTGTTACACAACAGTTTGGAAAGTTGACCCATAAAACTCAGAGACTTTCCATAATACTTGACAGAATTACTGAATGGGTCATCCACTGCTTCTCCCAGAAGGAAATGCCAACCAATCAACCAGATCAAAGAAACACCAACAAAGCTATTTGTGAAGTCAAATATTCACTGAGGATTGGAATAAGAAGAAAAAAGCACATTTTTACAATTAAACACATTTTTTCTTCCCTTGCTGAAGAAACATTCTTCATAGTGGCTGGTGCTAAATGAAGCCATTGATGACTGTTGGCACATCTAAAGACGTCCCCTGGCTGCCAAATACAGTAGAAGAAATGAAATGGACACAGACTGGTGAAAACATCACAGCATTTCTCTGCCACATCTTCATACAGAAGTCCAACAGGATTGATTTTCTCACATATCTAATCTTCTGGTTCCCATGAGAATTCAGCCTTCTGGCAAGGTAAGTAATACTGCATTTGTGATTAAATTTCTTCATATTCTGTCTTTATTTCTGATGTTATGGCCTCACAGTGTTTTTACTCCTGGAAATGGGCATACTCGTCTTTACATCTCTGTTATATTATCTATCATTGGTGTCCTTTTCTACTCTGAAGAAGAACAATCAAGTTGTATGCTTCCCCCCCCAAAAAATATATTTAGAAAGCTAAAGAAAGACCACAGCTCTGTCATTTGGATGATAATTTTACCCTTTTCTTGTGTAAGCACATTATTGTAGCATGTGCCATTTTTACTCCTTGGGAATTAATACTTTTGTGTTTTTTAATTTTTAGGAAGGAACTGGACCTCCAGATATTTCTGTTTTAAATGTAAAATCCTTTTAAAGTTCATCATTAATTCTATTAATTTCTACAAAGAGTCTTTGCCGCTAGTCATTTAAATGTCATTATTTTTTTCATCTGCATTTTTGTTTAAATGTTAGTTGTTAATTAACAGCTTGTAAAGATTCCAGTTTTATCCCATTAAGAAGGTCACAATGGCTGGGATTCTAGTAGATCATGGAACCAAAAAAATTGAGCACAGAGACTCATATTAATTATGTGATATGTATAATTTTCTGATCATGAGTATGTTTGATTGATTACATGTATTTCTGGTATGTATCATACCATCTTACCCTTTTTTGGCGTTCTGTCTTGCCCACAATTTGATTTAAAGTGCAAATGGCATATATTTTTATATTTTGAATGATTTTATATATTTAGTCCCTTTTAACGATTAAAAAAAAAGGTTACAGATAAAACCAAACATATATATAGTAGTCAAAAACACGGTCAAAACATCTTTTTAACAATAATGTATCTCTTGTAGTGCCTCTTTCTGATGCACTTATTAAATTTTTGTGTGACAGTCTGACAAGAGGTTATTTCAGAATGTCAGATGTGCTTGCGGCTTTCTGAGAATGTGCGATAAAATAGAGTTAATCTAAGATAAAGATGGGAGTTTGCATCATAGCGTGCTCACGAAAGGTATTAGTTTTACCATCAGCATATCTGGTTCTTGCCTTAAAGGAGATTTAATTAGAGAAAGAAACGGTATGCTTTGATCCCACTTGAAAGCATGAACATTTGAAATTGTATGGCTTTTTGAAAAGAGTCAGTGTACACTGCATTTTTCCCCGACCACCTTCTCCACTTTTATACATATCTCTCTCCCATTCATCCCTCATTCATACACACACACACACACACACACACACACACACACACACACACACACAGACACATGGAACAAACACAGACATATTTTAAACATTATAAATAGGAAATACTTTCCCAGTAGTGGAGAATGAGTGGGTCCTGTGGGACTTCCACATACAAACTGGCCGCCACCATTTTGTTAACCGACCAGATATAGTGATAGTGGATAAGCAGCAGAGGAAAGCAATAGTGATTGATGTAGCCATGCCCAATGATGGAAAGACAAAAGGAGCACTTCAACACTTAGTATAGCTATTTAGTGGAAAGTTGGACAACTTAGTTCAGTTCTTTGCATCAAACTTTATGGTATTAATTCTTTGTATTATAACATAGGTGGTATTATGGGGTGGGAAGGGAGTAAACAAAAAAAAAACAAAAAAAAAAAACGCCTATAGCACCTCATGGAAGGACCTGCGTCCAACTGAACTGTCCACTAGCACCTTCCTACGATGTCCTCTAATGTTTGATTTCGTGCTTGTGTTGTTCTCACTCACATGTAAGTCGCTTTGGATAAAAGCATCTGCTAAATGACTGTAGAATGAATAGAATAGAATAGAAAAAGAACACGAGAACGTAGAAAAATACCAAGGACTCAAGGAAGAACAGTCACTGGGTAGTCACTGGGTCACTAGGGGCCATGTCCCCCCATGCTGAGGAAGTTGCTTCAATTGATACCTTTAGAAACATCAGAGCTCTCTAGGCAAGTGCAGTCCTTGGACTAAGATACTTGATTGGTAGGACCCTCAAGTACCCAGGAGTCTGGTAGAGCAGAGCTTGAGGTGACCAGCCACCCCTACCCACCAGGAAGAGTAGATAAGGGAAAGAGTTATTAGCAAATATTATATACCCAAGAGGAGTTTAGGAAGAGGAACCTCTTTGGCTTTCGAGTTCTGTGTGTGTTGATTTTAGCTGGTGACTGCAGTGCCCCTCCTCAACTCTGAGGCAGAGGAGGGTGTCTGCATCAGGCTTCTCCTTTTCACCAGCAAACCTTTCCAGTAGTGCCCTTGAATGATGCACTTAACCCTGCCTGCTCCAGCTGTGCTCCACTGGAGCTGTATCGAGCTGCTCCCTGAAGTCACTTTGTGTAATTGAATGTGGGTGATATGGGTGGTATTGAATAAAGTGTCCCCAGAGATGTTTGGCTGACAAAAGGTTTTTTTTTTTGTTTTGTTTTGTTTTTGTTTTTTGTTTTTTTCAAAAGAAAGAAAGAAAGCCAGGATGATGAGGGTTTAAACAGTTTTGTGCAGGTTATGAATGCAGAATTTCTTTTGAAAGACATTTTTGCAACTATCATCAGAGAATCACCACTTTTATAATCAGCAGTCAGTTGCTTTTTAAATTTCAACCAGCCACAGTACAAAGTGGTCAACTCACTGTTTGTAGTTGCCTCCATGATACATGATACCATTGTCATGTTTCCTGTCAATGCTTATCATACAGTGATATAATCAAACTGTCACAAACTACTCTACTGCTAATACTGAGGCATTTTGAAATATTAAACATTATAGTTATGTTAAATCAAATGGTGTATAAAATACATGAACATTTAATACACAGGCCGAACAGATGCACACGAGTCCAGAATTTACAATATGTAGTTTCCCATTCAAGTATCAGGGATGACTTGTTGCAGATTCATCCTTCTGGCCTTTTAAGTTTGCTCTTGTGCAACAGCTTCTCTTAACTGTGCAATTTGTTGAATTTAATAGTCTTTGGGTTTTCTTGGATTCTGGTTTCTTGTCTGGCTTCATGGGATGATTTTCCTATTTCTGGCCTTGTTTTCAAGTCTAGTTTAAATTTGCATTTAGTTTTTGTTTCATCGTGAGGAGCCTTGAAGTTTCTTGCTACTGCTCATTTGTGTTCAGCTGAATTTTCTCTCCTGTCATCGGTCATGTACACAAATACAAAGCCTGCAAATGTTTTCCACATTTTTTTGCTTTAACTCAGTTTGAATGAGATATTTTGTTCTGAAACCAGCTTGCTTCCAACCCATTGGTCTCATTCTCGAGTAAAAGTTGTGGTGATTTCTAACTATTTAAATTTTTCTGACATTTGAAAATGAAACCAGGTAAGTGACAACTGACTGAAAGTAAATGTTTTTTCAGTGAGATAAACACTCACCAGGGCATTTCCAAGTCAGGCAAAGAGCTTCTTACTAATTCAGAAAAAGTGAGGGGTAAAAAAAAAAGTTTCCAAAACTTTTTGTTTACCAAACATTAGACATACTCAGTTGACCAAACTGCGCCACATAGGTGTAGAGCAGAGGTGTCCAGCTCCGGTCCTCGAGGGCCAGAATCCTGCAGGTTTTCTATGTATCCCTGCTCAGACACACCTGATTCAAGTTAATTAGTAGTAGAGCTTAATCAGTTGTGCACGTCATTGGCTGTTTGATCCATTTAGTGGAAGCTAGATGTGTTGGAACAGGAATACATGGGAAACCTGCAGGACAGCGGCCCTCGAGGACCGACTTTGGACACCGCTGGTGTAGAGGAACTACCACTAACAGGGAACAAGACTGAAAGCTGGGGTCGGTAATGTTGGGGAGCTAGCAAGATCTAAAAGTAGCACCCTGTCCTGGCTCCTCCCCCTTCGGTTTTGTTCCTTTCGTGATCCAAGGCTTTTTTTTTTCACCTCCTCCAAGGAGGTTATGTTTTTACAGGCATTTATCTGTTTGTGTTCAAGGTAACTCAAAAAGTTTTGGATGGATTTTAATTACATTTTTGCGAGTTGTTGAAAATGTGAAAAGGAAGAACAAGTTTAATTTTGATGGTGATCAAGATCACCGTTTGGATCCAGCAATTTTTTAAATGCCTTGGTGGAGGTTTGCGCTCTCTGAGCTCTTTTCTAGTTCGCAGCTTTTTTCCATCAACGATTTTCTCTTTCTCGGCTGTTTAGCTGGAAGAAGCAAATTAACCAAGCCAAGTCGGGAAATACTTCCTGCATTTTTTCAGCCTTGAAGAAGCTCACGAAATATAAGAAATGAGCAACTTTAATTCAGCCCAAACATTTTGATTGGTCCGAATTTCTACTGAGGGGTCTAACTATATTTCTTATTGTTCATGATCAAAAATGTACAGACTACTATCAAGATGTGGAACCACTTCACCCAGAGTAAAAAAAAAATGTCTATGAGCATGATGACCTACCCCAGCTTTAAGAGTCAGAAACAGTCAGTTACAGATGTGTTGCATGAACACTAATAAATGAAAGATATTTCACAAAAAAACAGTAAAAAAAAAAAAAAAAAAAAAAAAAAAAAAATCACTGCTCAAACCACTGTCATAATAATAAAACTTGGGACTGTTACCTCTTACAACTTCCACATCTGTGGAAGAGATGTGCAGATTTGGTTGGACAACTGCACATTACCACATTATGTGGACTAATCCTTGTTTTCCACTCATTCAAGCATGAACACATACAAGTCATTGGCTCAGGCATCATTGTGTTATGTGTTATTCTTAAAACTAACTTTCCTCCTTTAGTTCACTTTTTTTTACTTTAAAGTTTATACTGGAAATATACACAATGTAGTTTTGATGCGTAATTATTTGAAAAAAAAAAAATTAAAGCAAACAAGGTGGGCTCAAATTACTGCAGTGAACACACAGCAGGAGGAAGCAGCAATGTTGCAGTAATGTGCAGCAGTACTCATAATACACACAAAAAGAAGCTTAATATAAACAGTACTGGTGGTTTTGGAAACTTTTTATGTAGAATGAGCCGGATCTGTTCCTGTAGACAGAGGGGTCCAGGTGGCAGCTCCAGAGGTAGGGGCAGAAAGAGTGCAGGAATAATGGTTTTAATGACAAAAATTGGTTACTCACATGAAAACTGGAATGCAAACAGAAACATTGCATGAGTAAATAAAACCAATGAGTGTTTATAGACAGGAACACTAAAAAGGCACAGGTGAAGCAAATGAGCAAACAAAACCAGGTGAGCTTATGAGCAGGAAATAAGGCAGAATGTAAAACTCAGGGGAGAGGAAGTACAACATAGAACAGGGAAGGGAAGTCAAGCTAACACAACTTACTAAAGACAAACTCAAACCTACAGACCATGACAGACTTTTCAAAATGTATTTACAAATAAACATTTTTTAACCAGTGTAGTCATCCCACTGCACAAGGATATTTTGCGCATATCTCAAAGAAACCATCTGTGTAAATTTGTCCTTCATTTTCCCATACCAAACTCATATTTAGCCCCTTTTTTCAGCATTTCTTTTTTTATTTCCTACCTGCTTCCACAGCTGATGGAAGAAAAATAAATTACTGTACCTACTGAAATACTTAGACATTTAGTGTTGCAGACACCATATTCCCCACAGAAAATAGTAACACTTGATTTGTATGTCCAGTATGTTGTACGTTGAATACTAAATGTGTATGAATGTATATTAATGTCATTTTTGCAAAAGAAAATTCAGGACAGATGTGATACTGGTTTGGAGAACTGGAAGGAAACGACTGTTCTTCAAATCGGCTGTTTTGGTTGGCTGTTTCAGCTCTGGCTATTTTTCTGTGTGCTTTGGACTCTAAGAGTATATCATTTGCTGAGAAAAAAAAAGAATTCTATTACAAATCTGAAGGCCAGATAAAGTCAAAACCAGGTTACGTGGAATATTAATGAATAGCAAACATCTTTGACGAATAAATAACCTCTTGCATCAACTAATTAACTCCAATTTCCTTATTAGAATCATGTCAATTTTATATTGAATAATTCTCAAACCTGATACATAAGTGCCTTTTTAACCTTTGTGTTCCTCAGTTAGGGAGAGCTGTTTGGCCAGAACTGATCTCTACACACACTGCAGTCAGTCTCAGAAATTTAGCAGTATTTTCTTTAAATGCTTGTGTACTAATCAACTTTACCTATTTATGATGTAGAAGAGTTGCGCTGCCAGCTATCAATGTTAGGTCATTTTATCTGAATATATGTTAATGTTTAGTAATCAACTTTGACTAAACCACAAAACTTTATGCAGCAGGGTTCAAACCTCAAACATCATCATGAAATTATGATTGGAAATAGAAGAGATTGGATTTAAATGAACACTTAGCGTAATCTTTATTAAACGCAACCTTAATTCTAAGACGTTTAGGAAGATGTTTTAAATGTTTGTAGAACCACATATTACTGCAAATGTTTCTCCTCACTGTTTGTTGCAACATATTTAAAATCCTGCTGCTCAGACAGAATTAGAAATGCTGCACGTGTAGCAGGACATGGCTTCCGGTTTTCTGCATGTTCCAGCCAATCGCAGCAGGGGAACACTGGATAGACCATTCTCAGCTTTCATCAGCGATAACGTGACTTGCATATGGTACTGTTCATGGATAGGAAAAAGATAAGCAAAGCAGGCGAGCTGATAGCAGCTCAGCTGCCACAGCTAGTTTCATTTTCCAGACTGCCTGCTGACCCTGAACAATGGGCTAAATGGGCTGCTGCCATCAAATAACTGGAATCCGTCTGAGAGCCCTTGGCGCATAGTTAGCACTTTGTTGACGCAGAGCAGTAAATGAATAAAATAAATATTACGTTTCTCACAGAGGGTATATGTGACTGTGGTAAAGCTGGTTGGATATTCAGTATTTTTAGACTTCACTGTGATTTCAATGCAAGATGTGGTCGCGATAATTTAGGTGCTAATGACAAGTTACAAACTTTTTTATTTTTTTACTTGTGGTGTCCAACAGTCATCAAAGAGCAACGTTCTCTCACTGTAAATGTAACATTAACTCTGTGATCTTTACACCGTGTTAGAGTTATCTGTGTCTGCTGTTTTATTTACTCACCTTTGACTTAAAGACAGCCCTATCATATTTGAGGAAAAGAGAATGACAATTATAAATGTTTCCATCTTTGTTGTGGTTTTCACAGCCATATAAAAAAAGACACTAAATATTTCTTACCTAATAAGGGTGACATCAATTATTTTTCCATTCTATGATGAGAGAAGTTAAGCTAATTAAGCTGCGAACAAAAAATAAAACTTTAAAAAAAAAAAGACTTTTTAAAATATTTTTTGGCAAGAAAGTATGTCATATGTTGTTTATTTTACCTACAAATGCTACATGTGTATCGATGTTAGCAATTTCATTCCAATAGCTGAGTATAAGACAGTATACATTGAGTTCTTGTTTTTTGCACTTTAGTGCTTGATTGTTTGCAAAAAAATACCCACTACTTAGTTGTTGTAGAAATATGCTTATGAGGTGGTCACAACAGAAACTAATATAACTTGCACTTGCAATCAATATTACCAAGATAGCAGATACATGTGGGTCAAATCTGGGCTACAGCAACTGACATCTGGACCACATGCAGCCCACAGGAGACTAGCCATAATGCAAACCAGGCTGGGAGCTGGCATCTGCTCCACTTCTGGCCACACAATACCAACCAGTGCTGTAACTGAGTCATAAGTGTGCAAATTAACCTGGATCTGATCCAAACTTGTTTGCTATCCTGGTTGCATAAATCACAGAGTTTAGGATGCCAAATTTGTCACAAATTTAGACCAAATGTGGTACCAATGCAATCTCTTAGACGTTCTGGCACGGAAGTGTGAGAACACTGTAAGTCAATGCCAGGATGGACCAGGAGAATATTTCATGTGTGGCACACAACAGATGGTGACATGGCTGGGCTTCAGCAGTCACACGCAAAGCTTTAATGCCATCAATTCAGGCCGAATATGGACCAAACCAAAGCTGCAGATGTGGGCTGCATTTGGGACAAACTTTTTTTTTGCTATGTGGGTAGCCAGAAACTAGTCGTGTTAGTGTCAGTACGGACATGATCCAAAGTGGATTAATAACTGGGGATTAATTGAGTTATATATAAGTAAAGGAAATTATAGCAAATTGAAAAATAAAACTGATCACATAGAATTTGAAGAGATTTTGTGCTATGTTTTTTTTTTTTTTTTTTTTCTAAATTTCTGGGGAAAAAAAAGAAACAGCACTTTTACAGATTTATTAAGTTGCTGTTTACTGGGAAGTTTATAACATTTTGTCAAAAAAAAAAAAAAACAAAAAAAAAAAAACAGCGACACCACATCTGTCATAGCAAATAATTTAAAGAATTTTGAATACATTTTAGTAGATATGTGTGGTGTGGGCTTCATAGTGGCATAGTGGTTAGCACTGTGCCTCACAGCAAGAAGGTTGCTGGTTTGATCCTCGACTGCAGCAAGGTTTGGACTCTGTGTGGGGTTCCTCTTACCATTTAAAGACATGCAGGTTTAGGTTAATTGGTTACTCTAAATTGGCCATAAGAGTGAGTGTGAGCGTATGTGGTTGTTTGTCTCTCTGTGGCCCTGCAATGGACTGGCGAGCTGTCCAGGGTGTACCCTGCTTTTCGTCCAAAGACTGCTGGGATAGGCAGTTACCTATGTGTTTTAATATAGGTAATATTGTAGGGTGGAAAGGGAGAAAAACAAAAACAAAACAAAACAAAAAGACAAAAAAAAAAGGCTGTAGCACTTCATTTAAGGACCTGCGTCCAATTGGACAGTCCACTAGCACTTTCCTATGATGCCCTCTATTGTTTGATTTCATGCTTGTGTTGTTCTCACTCATATGTAAGTCACTTTGGATAAAAGCGTCTGCTAAATGCACATAAAATAGAATAGAATAGAATAGAATAGAATATAGAAAAACAAAGATGTATCAGAGATTTGATGTGTTATCCAACTGAAGACAAAAGGAGACGGTTTTTTCTCTCACTGCAAGAATAAAATCAAGTTCTTTCATCTGATAATTGTGACCGAACCATCTGCTTCTCCCACATTTTAAAACAAAACAACAACCAAAGAAGTAAACATGAAAAAGTACATAAGGCGTGACGACATTGCAAGTAAAAGTATGAAATCCTAACAAAATAAGCTGATTTCATTCAGTAGAGACATCTTTCATCAAATAAATAATTATGAACAGTGGTAATTATAGTAACACTTTATAATAGTTTATATTTGGAAGTATGTCTGTATTTGTGAAGTGACCTGCCTGACCCTTCATGTGGAATGCCGTAGGCATAACAGAGCAGTAGCATTGACAACAGATCTCAGACACAGTTCACAAAGGAGGTGATGGGTGGAGGGGTTTGTAGAGAGTCTCGGGAGGGAGGTGAGGGGAGATAGCTAAAAAAGAGGGCTATTTATGAATTTTGCCTCTTCATGCATGGAAGTGAACTGCATGCTCAGTTGCTAAGTGACCTCTCGGTCGACTCAGTGAGACAAAAAACACAAAATTAAATTTAGAATGCTCCTGCTAGAAAAAAACAAAACAAACATATATATATATATATATATATATATATATATATATATATATATATATATATATATATATATATATATATATATATATATATTTATAGTTTTTTTGTTTGTTTTTTTTACTCATCTCCGCGTTTTCATTTGAATGCATATTAGTCTCAAAGTTCCATGCCCAGTTTCTAGTGTAGCTTCAGATCCCACCGCTGCTGTTGGACACATTCGAAGCCCTCCTGCTTAAATCATGCATGGTCCTCCAGTGGATTTATCTTTTAAGGATATCAGTCATGTAGCAGGTAGTGTCATATTTCCTTTCTTAAGTTCATAAAAAGAAAAAAAAATAGATACATAGAAAAATGGATAGATATACATTTATATTAATCCCAGAGTGAATTTGCAAAGCTCACCAAAATAATGTAGTTTACTTTATTTTACTTTTACTTTTATTTGAATTACTTTGCTCAATGTTAACAGATGCCTTATATATTGTATCTTTTTTTTTTATTTCTAGTTAAATTGAATAAGAAATTTAAAAATAAATCACAATGTTAAACATTTAATAAGTCAAATTTGCAGTTCAAAACCTAAGAAAGACTGTTATTCTGGTCCGATCATGAAAAGTAATGTAAACAATTTATTTCTTCCAAACATCATCTAAATTGGCCAGTTGATGGATGTCAGCAGCAAAAGTACACATGCAAATATTGAGCAAATACATTGCCAAGAAGCTTTATTTATGGTAACTTTGTTTATTGTGGTTACAGGGGCGCTGTCAGAGGTGCCTAACAGTGGCCTGCGCCCTTTAAAGTCAAATTCAGAGAGGAAGTACCTGAGCTGCTGTTTGCGTCTTAACAACAACAACATCACCAACCTTGTTGGCCTTCACTTTGTGCTTCCTCGTTTATTGGTTGAACCATCAAAGCTTGGCTGGTTGGACCTGTCCTTCAACAAACTGACCATTATAGCCTCTGTGAGATTCCATCTACTTTTATTTACAGTCATGGAAAAAAATGTTTGACACGGCGTATTTTAATTTTGGCAACTTGCCACATCATACTGACTTGGTTTGTATTCATTTAATGGCTCTATTGTGTTGTGTCATTTTTTCATATTATTCCATCCCCAGGGCTGACAATTCTGCCTGTTTGTGGGTTTGACATTATCTCATGTTACAACTTACCTAACTAACAGTCTGTGTCTGGGATCCAGGTTTTGTGTGAACTGAAAGAGCTGCAAGTGTTGTATCTTCATGGTAACGCCATCTGGAACTTGGCAGAAACAGACAAGCTGGGAGAGCTGAGGCGCCTGCACACTGTCACACTACATGGAAATCCCATAGAAGCTGTCAAGAATTACAGGTTTGATGTAATTTCAAAACTTGAAAAAAAAATTATATTCTGCTCACTGTTATATGCAAAACAAACAAACAAAAAAAGTGTGTACTGTTATTGTTTTAGGGGAGAATGAGGTTGGTTGTCACACGTTTTGCTTTAATTTCTATTCTAAAAAATTGGTAGCCACAATTGGAAGCCCAAAGTGCTATGTCAAAATAAAGTGACTTTCCACTTTGCAATATGAATGTGTTTAAAAGTTATGAACCACTAAACACAGCATGGGTTTTGTGACAATCACCACCATTGTGGGGCTGGTTGTCACGTTGATATTTCAGTGAAGAAATAAACAAAACAAAACAAGACCCTTAAAATTAGTATCTTTTCAATAAATCTTTTAATTTAAAACGTATAATTCAATATTTTAGTTGAAACAACTCTTTATTGAAGCTTCAACCTCTCCTATATCATGAATTGACACAATTACCCAGAATTCTACTGAAAAGATGAATGCTTACCAAAATCTGTTATTTTTTTTATTACACTAACACCATGAAATGACTGATTTTTTTTTTTTTTTTTTACTTCAGTATCAGCTTTAGTATTAGAAAAGCAGAGGAGAACAGGGGTTTTCTCCATCTGCTAATTTGCGTTTCATTCTCTTTCAATTCTTTTCGTTTCCGGGGTATTTGTGAGGATGTCACATATGACAACCAACCCACAGAGAATGCATGCATTTTTAGCTATAAGTTGAGTTAGCATGCATAAACAATAGCCTTGCATAGAAAAAAAAATATTCTCACTGTAACTCTCCCTTTATATTATAAAATGATAAGTGTCACATTTTAAACTGCATAAAAGACGTATGCAGAAAAAAACTAGAAAGTTATATTTTCATGTCAAAAACATCAAGTCAAAATGCTAAATTACCATGTAGCTAATCTATGACCACTATTAAGGAAATTTCAGTACCACTATATTAAAAAAATAATCCCTGAAGAGGTCAAAATATAGCCAACCAACTCCATTCTCTCCTAATTCAGATAGAGGTTACAGAGGCTGAAATAAGAGAGTTCTCCAGAAGTACAGGACAGCAGCCATACTTCATTCATAGACATGTATGAATATTAATAAGGACTTAATGGGTTTGTGTAAATTTGTAGTTCTTAGGAATTGGTCTTATAATAGAGTGTGATATGCATATTCCATTCCTCTTAAATGCTTTTGACCTTGTGCAGGCACAAATCCAATGTGATTAATCAACCCTAGTTCCGGCTACAGCACTTGGCTGGCAACAAGTTGGTGTTTACTGATGTATGACTGAGTAGGTGATGCTTTCTGTGCTTACTCAGTAAAGTTATAAATAAGTCATGAAATACATTTAAGTTTTTCTTTCCTTCACAGTTGTTCATAACATTTTTGTGTACGTAGAAGACAAAATTACAACGCACAAAATCTATTCGGGGAAAAGTTAGCTGAGGCCTGCCAAATGGCGTGTTCTTTCACTCCACCAGTGAGCTGACCAGTCAGAGCACTGGGCCATTTGGGGCCTTAAAGAGACAGGAGCTAAAATGAAGCATTTTAAATAGGAGATGACAAGAGATGCCGCAGCAGGAAACAGGTTTTTTTTTTTTTTTTTTTTTTTTTAAAATAAATGACATGTTTTTTCAACATAAAACATGTGGTAACTTTCTCTGGAAGGTTACTGCAGTAAAATAAAGTAAATTAGCATAACTTAGATTTTTAAGTACATCTATTATACTTCAGGGGGTAGTTAATGAGGTAAAAGGAAGAGAAGTTTTGCAATTCAAATTCCCCTTTTAAACATTTATTCCTTTTTTTTTTTTTTTTCGCTGAATTGTTTTAACTCTTCAGACAAGTTGAAAGAATTTATTTTATTAATTGATTACAGTGTATTTGTGGATATGCTAAAAGAAAAAAAAAAACATCCATGCGACTTCTAAGTCAAAACTGAATTAATCATTAAGAATTATTGTCTTAGGTATTGTGTGATTATGACTGTGCCTCAGCTGAAGAGAATGGACTTTAGTGCTGTTACACCCAAAGAAAAGGCCTTGGCAAATTTCTGGTGTCACTGCTCCAAGCCGGTCAAAAAAGCCAAGAAGAATGACGAATCAGCAGTCGATTAAGTCTTTGTTTGTCTTAATTTGTCTGACCTGATTTTGGAATAAAATGTTGTCACAAACATTTTCCTTCCCCTTTAGTTTGATTTGTTACATGATGACAGTAATGCTCACTGGATACAGAATTACTGAGCATCCCACTTGATGCTGCATGGAGTTAAAGGTTTCATCAAACCCTTGTTTATCATATGACACACTGTTCACACATCTGGATGATAAAGTATGAGTCAAACTATATAAATTATAAAAAAAAAAATTTAGTCAGAGATTCTACTTTTGTGTAGACTTTTTGCGTGTAGGGTATCTGAATAAAAACTGGTTCAAACCTGCAGCTGAAAATGACAATCCCATTAACCTTTAAACAGGGAACAGAAGAGGAGAGTTTCAGACAGTTACAAATTATTCCTATACAAATTTTCTCCGGGCTCTGATTGGAGAATTAAATGTCTCCGTTCTCTTTGAGAGAAGTCACTGATTATAAACTCAACATCCAACTTAGAAGCAACAGATTCATCTCCACGTTTAAAGAGCAGAGATTGAGTGGCTGACCAGTAGGTTTAGGTTGCAGGCAGTGAAATATGGCACAGCATAGCAAGATTTTACTGAAAGAGAAAATATTCTCATGAGAACAAAACACTGGAAACTTCCTTAAATAACCTGAGCTGTTACTGGCAGCAAGTGGAAAGCAGACTGGGATTTTAAGCAGCAGCCGATGAATCAGCTATTCATGGAGATGATCAGCAATTACTGTGCAGCCTACAGCCACACCTGCAGAAAGACAGGGATAGGGACATGGGAAAAAGGGAGGGAGCTAAAAAGGGAAGATAGGAAACTCCTCACCCTAACAATAACTTTGCAAAGGGTAATATTAAAACCCACCCTAAACAGCATTTTCTTTATATGTAAACGTGTGATATGTTCCATTTCAACTGTAAACAGCTTCTGGGTTTCCAAATCAGCCCCGAGGCTGATGCAGATGACAGTCCTCCAGGCTCCATTAGTACAGAATCAGGTACAGAAACATCTTTAATTGGCAGGATGGAAATGTTCCTGAATCAGCATCTGGTTTAGAGTGTGAGACACTGAAACTGAGAACAGAAACCAATACTAATGAAATCCTTTGAAAGTTAATGTATACCCATTTGGCCACTAAAAAAGAAACTCTGAAACTAATCCTCCTCAGTGCCTCGGTTTACTAAGAAACCTCCACTTCTACTGTTCTGATGGAAATCATAAAGACCATGCCTGAAACTATGTGGCAAAGTTGGTTTTAATGAATATATTTCAGTGAAGATGGCAGCAACGAGATGGCTCTCTTGACTAAGATTTAGGAAACCTGTATTTCCACTGAACAGAGTTCTTACAGCAAATTTGATTCAATTCATGAACACTCCTCTTTTATTTATTTGAAAGGCCGTGGAAAAATAAACACATCAATATTGTAAGATACTTTGACCATGTAGTTTCTCCTCAGGGGTCAGAAAAAAAAGAAGAAAGAACTGCTCCTGGATTTATTGAAGTAGTGAATGAAAGTTTGGTGAAATGTTTTTAGGTCTTCTGATCAAAGAAATTGTGCTGAAAATATGTTCACGTGAATCAAGCTTTGTGATTTGCTAAAGTTTACAAAGGTAACTAATTTACCGCCACTTAATCTCATGCACAGTCACATGAAGATCCATGTTGTCAGGCTTCAAGCTCCTAAACACACATAATTTGGCGCAGTTCAGCATTATATGCTGGTTGCTATTGACAACAGGTATGAGGAGTCGGGACAAATTTTACTGGCTGGTTTTGAGGACTAGGGTGTCATGACGTTATCACTTAGCGAGCCACCATGTTAGAGACTTGATTGACAGTTCCTCGGACCACTGTGTTCAGAAATGCTCCATAGTTAACAACCTTATTTTCCAAACCATTAATAATGTTCATTTTCTCTATATTCTGGTCTCTAACTTCCATATATAATGTGTTCCGGTAAATTCCAGTTGCTTTTTGGTATTTTGACATCTTTTTCTTTTCCTCTTGCTTTTTATCTGTCCAGTCGGTGCTACTATGCTGCTGTTTGTTTAAATTCGTGAGTCCAACAACGGAATCATTATTATCATTATCATAATTGTCATTACCAGGTGATATTTTCAAGTTTACTTGATAAACATCTTCATCCAATCATTTGCCAAGTGGATGAAATTGCCAACTCTTCTTTTAAAAAACCTTTTAGAAGCTTTTTATTGATGGTTTTGCAGGCAGCTCAGTACAGCATCTGATTTGTCAGCACAAAAGTTAACATTAACATAAACATAAACTAATCAATTTGAATTTAACTTGTATTTAGTATGAATTCCCAGTTACCTTCTGGACTCAGTACTGGCATATCAGTATTGTGTGATTCGTCTTTTCATCTACAGAGAGAGAAGATAGGTTAAAGCTGTCATTTGCTTAGTGAGGAATAGGCTCAAACTTCTTATTTTGTGTGGAAAAAGACCAAACTGAATGCAGTATTTATACATCCCTGCAGGCTGAAAAGTGCTCCAAAGGTCAGTAACCTGCTCACATTTCAAAAGTCAGCCTGAGGGCAAGCGTCAGCAGTAGTCATGTTCAATTGTCTGCCTTAAAAGTGCCCCAAAGGACTTTGTTTAAAGTTAAACTTAGCTCAGAATAATAAAATAACAATGTCTTACCTTTTTGTTTAATGGGGGGGAAGAGAATGAGCTGACCTATTGCAGCTTTTTTATTGGAAAACACTTAATATTGCAAGTATCAACAAGATTTACTGTCGCCTCCAGTCATCTCTTCCACCACTGAACCTTTTTCACATTGATAGGATAAAAGCCTCGCTTGTTTTCACTGTTACTGCTACGCACTTCTGTTTGAAATGACAGAAATGTCATTTCAAACAGCATTTCTTTTTTTTTTTTTTTTTTTTTTTTTAAAGGTCTAACATTTCTGTCAATGTGTGCAGTTTCAACAGAGAGGAGAAAATAGGATATAAATTAAGTTAAGTGAATTGCCTGATGGTCATATTCATTTTAAACGTTCATTTAGGACAAGTGTAATGTGTGCATAGTTCTCTTACTAACAGAGACTGCATTAAACCCAATACAGTCTGAAAATGAATCCCTTGAATTTTAATATTCAAATCAAATAAATGTGTGATACCTTTTTCAATTATCAGGATGTTTTCATAAATATATTGTATAGACTCTTCTTATTCAATTAAGCATTTTAAAAATAAAATTAAGTATGCATTAGTAGAGGCAGAGCTGCTGATGATGCATACATGAAAAATGGAAATAAATATTGCCAACTTCTGACCTTTGAAAAGTCAGATTTTGCTGCCAGGATATAAGTTTTTATGGGAAAAACAAACTTGTACATGACTGTTATTTAATTTTTTCTGGAGTTACATTAACTTGCTTATTGATGAGAATCAGTTTGCTTACAGGAAAGCAAAAAGCACCAGCAAAAGGGGGTTTTACTTTTTTGTTCCCAGCTCTATTTTTCACACTCTGTAGTGCAGAACCAGTGAAAACTTTTTTTCCACAATACACCCCTGTAGAGGACTTTGGCCTCCCAATGGTGTCAGAGTTTGACCACAAAGTCGTGATTCATCTTATTGAAACAGCGTTTTGAAGAAATCATTGAGATGACAGTTATTGATGTAGGAATATGGCGTTATTATTGTGCCTCATTCTTGAGTGGAAAGAGAGCCATTCTGAGCACAGAAAACGTTTAGCACAAACAACAGTTCAACTTTGAACAAAATCTTGTCACATTGTGAGCAGCAGCTCATCTGAGCAAACAAAAGGTAATTCCATGTAAACAGCACTCACATTTGTGTTTGCTCTTATCTGTGCAGTCACACACGCACACACTCGCAATGCAGCATCTATGCTCAGCACTGTCAACACGCTCGCTCAACACAGTGAAGCGCTAGCAATGTGACACAATTTCAACCAATCACAAGCCCCAGACAGAGTCCTCCTAATTGGCTGCTTAACAGCGTCTCGACTACACTGTAAAAGGTGTTATCCTGTGCCGACGGTGGTAGCTCAAGTCAGGGGAGGTTGGTCGGTAAGTTTTAAAGTGTATGCTTATTGTTGCCATAGAGAGAAGATATCATTGATTTCCCGTCTCGTTGATGCAGTGCCATCTACTCTGGCCTGACACATGGGGAAACTGACTTGAGGTACCGCCATCAGCACAGGATAACACCTTTCACAGTGTAGTCAGGGCACTGTCAAGCAGCCAATCAGGATGACTCAACCCGAGTCTTGTGATTGGTTGGAATTGTGGTACATTACAAAGCAAGCCGGTTGACACTACTGAGCACAGATGCTGCATTTAGAGTGTGTGCGTGTGTGTCTGCACAGATAAGAGCAAACACAAAAATGAGTGCCGTTGCGTGCACGGAATTAACTTTATTTTGCTCAGATTAGATGTTACTCACAGTGGGAAAAGATTCTGCTCAAAGTTTAACATATGAGCTTGATAAACATTGTTTTCTGCGCTCTATTTTTGGTTCAAGAACGAGGCACAAGAACAACTCCATTTAGGAACAACAGTTAAAAGATCAAAACTAGAAACAGTAATAGGCTAACATAACTTGTCGTTACATTCCCAAACCAGGTAGAGATGTTTCGTCCACTTCCATATTTTTGACTAATTTTAATTAAATACAGACAAAAACTGAGCAGACCATAAAAGACGTTTTGTTGGTGGCCTTCATCATAAACCGCACTCCTCCATCTGTACCCGAAGCCATCATTCACATGCAGGCATTCTGACCGGAGCCACACATTCATTGTCAAATGTAAAAATGTTTCTTCCTTAGACATGCAAAGGAAATATTAAAGTCTAAGTTAACATCCATGACAGTGTAAAGCAGCCCCATGTGCTTTGAAGTGCTCTGACTTGGCACGACATGTGCAAATCCCATTAATCCTCCACACTGAAATTATGCCGCACTGCTTGATCATCACTAACACACCCCTTACTGTGCCTCCTCCCTCTTGGTGCTGTTGTTTCCTGATTCTCTCAGGAAATTTGGCATCACCACAGGACACATACATTGTGAAGTATTCAATCCACTTTGGAACTCATCCAGAACTCATCCAGAACAGAGTCCAGTGAGCAAAATTTTATAGATCCAGATGTGTTTAATAAATCCATATACCCAAGACCCAATTAAACAATTAATGCTTATACTTGTTATGTTATTAACATCTGCTTCACTGAATGAATGAGGAATGGCTGGAAAGAATAAATGTAGTTTTATCCATCCATCCTTCCATCCATCCATCCATCCATCCATCCATCCTCTATCCTGACTTTATCCTCTTTAGGTTTGTGTGTGAACTGTAACTTCTCTCTCCTGTCTGGTGAGAGGCGGGGTTCACCCTGAGAGGGTTGTCAGTGGATCATATAGACCCAATAAATGTAATGTTCCTTTTCTTTTTTTTTTCTTTTTTTTTTTTTTTAATCCATTTCCTTATTTCTCTCTCTTCTGTGAATTGACTGCAGTTATTGAATACCTGCTGCTCTTATAATCAAACTATCCTTGATTCAGTTGGAATAACATATACAGTATATTCTTTACCTCTTTTTTTTTTTTTTTTTTAAAGGGTGAATTTCTTATTTCTTTGCAATGCATTGGAGAATGGAAGCACTAAACCCCCACTGGACAGTGGCTCTTGAGGGCCAGAGCTTGAGATTCTTGTCATAAATTATCTCACAAGTGTAAATTATGTATAAAGTTCAATTTCTGCAATTCTCTGATATAAAAAGCTTAAAGCATTGCTGACTACATATTTTACTGCAAGCGTCGGCATTTGGAGAGCCAATTGTTTAGACACATTTATTCTTTGTCCTACACAAACATAAATATGTCATAAAACATATTTGTATCAGTTTGTCATTACATTAAACTTGTTTGAAATAATTTTATTGCCAAACATAAATGCAGCTTTGTGTTGAGGGGAAGTATCTTGTTGTTGTTGTTGTTTTTCTGTGACAGGAACTAAGAAAGCAGCCTACAGCAGAGAAATAATGTGCTCCATTTTCTAAATAATAAACATAACCAGTTGAGCGTTTTAGTAAAACAATGACTTAACAGGTTTTGTACTTTGTGTTTGTTCATTTGGTCATCAAAAGATATTTTCTTAGCATGTTTTTTTCATTTCCTGGCAAAAAAAAAAAAAAAAAAACATGTACAAAGTCAATATTCTCTTATTTTTATGAAATGATGTGTTGTTTACATCCAAAGTCACAAGCGTTTAGTTTCTTTCTTCACAAATCACTTCACTTATAAATATTTTTCCAGATAGAAATGCAGGCAAAGACGGCATGACACTGTTAGTGGCATGGTGCTCTGATTAGTCCACTGAGTACATTTTCTGTACTCTCAGGTAGGTGGATTTGTGTTTTTAATCTTTTGGTTTTTATCTTAGGTTAAGTAGTGATACTTGTACAATAGCACGTTTACAATGGCAACATAACCACATGTAATTTTTCAAAAGTCCCACATTCATTTACATTCTAAAATTATAAAATGACAGTAATTAACAGCTATTCAACAAGTTGAGATTTCAGAAAAAGAGCAGGTGGTTATAAACTTTAGAGGAACTTTAGAGGAAATCACACAACATCAGAAAAGAGAATTTTAATTAACGGTACTTTTTTTTGTAATTAAAAGTAAAATATATGTGTAACTTGTCTCTAAATTGCACCTTTAACAGTACCATCTCACTAAGGTACTCTTTAATCACAATATTATTTGCTGATAGTTGAATCTTTTTTTTTCTTTTTATCAAAGTTTACTGGATGCTTAGCATGAAATCTTTTCGTTCTGTTGTGTCAAATAAGCTTTATAATCGTTGAGTGATCATTCAGTTTTCGTCCACCTTATCCTTTGCAAAAGAAGACAAACTTCCGTTGTGGTGGTTTGCCATGATTGGCTCAGACCTACTGATCTTGGCTGCCATCCCCTGAGCTCAATAGGATTTGGTGTAATCCTGCAGAGCAGTGCAGAGCAGATGGACACACAGGTAAGATCCCAGTGGTAGAGGGGCTATAATTGGCCTGGCCCTCTGCCCACAAACCCCTTTTACTGGAAGTTTCTGATGATATAATCAGAATTCAGCATCATCCTTAACTTGATCAATTTATAACCAGCAGGAAGCTTTTATTTAAGAAATCCTTTTATTTCATTTTAGCTTAATGGCTGTCTCATTTATTACTGGATTTAGGGTCACATACAGCGACTACTACAGTTATACTGTAATCCTGCAGAGCAGATGGACAGACAGGTCAGGTTACTGGGCAACAAACAAGTCCATCTCATCTGGACTTTGTAATGAAATGAAAAATTAAAGAAAGCTATTACTAGATGTACTGTAACGTAATTGAACAGATGGCTGTCTTGAAGCTATCACTCCTCATTTCACACGTTTTTATTAGTAAAGTAGAAAAGCCATGAATCAAATCAGTAGTGATTGAGCTGCACCATTCCAGCAACACCAGTTTACTCCATGCCTGCTGCACCGCTATTTGGGTTTGTCCATCATTTAATAAGAGAATAATCTTAGAGAATGGTTAACTTATTTAAATGTTTTTTGTTTTTTTTTCCAGATGCAGGAGCACACAGGCACAGTTCTGCTATTGCATGTTCAACAAGTCCCGGGACCAAAACAGCTATTCTACAATTCAGATTTCTTTTAATCATATTTTAATGTATGAAACAAGTTGTTCTGAGCAAAAGTCACAAGGATGGAACAGAGTTTATCTCATCTGACATGGACTCTTCCAGACTGTTACATAAATAAATGATTATTAGTAGTGAGGACATGAAAAGTTGTGGATTTTTTTTTTTTTATTATGATTTTCATATCATATTTGTCTTGAAAATAGGCATGCAATCAAATACATGTGCTTTTACAGCAGGATTACCTGACTCCAACAAATGGGGTTAAAAAAAGAAAAAAAAAACCCAAAATATAATGTTAAGTCTGCTTCTTTTAGGCAACTGTACTTTTCTGGTGGCACCAGACAGCCATGTAGTCACAAAAAATAAATTAAATACATGTTAGCTGGTCTTTTCTGCTGGAAACCAATTTCCACTGCATGTTCTGTTTTCAGTGCCTTGAATCACTCCCTGCAATTGAAAATTATCTCGACAACACTGGACAATTGAGCAGGATGATAAAATCATGAAACAAACAGTGTGGCAGGTTGAAAGAAAAGTATACAACAGAAATAGATTACTTTGGAGATTGATTATCCTCCGATGAAGATGTTTAATGAAATCCATGCAGTTCTCACCGGAGATCAGTTGCCTTCTCAGATCTATGTATTGAAAGTAATTAGCTGGTACGAGCTGGGATGTGTTTTTTAGCCAGCATGACTGCGCTCCCCGGTGCAAATTCACTAATTGCAGCTATGAAATTACTTGTATAAACACTTCATGTTTTGTCGATAGCCGCAGGGACTAAATAAAGCATTGTTTTATTATGATTTAGGGGTGGGAGAGGTTATTGATTTTTATTTATTTTTATGAATTTGAGCAAATGTCACTGTGTTGTTTTTAATAGTCATGTAACAGAACACTTAAATATTGTAAAAATTCCACTTATTCTACAAATCACAGGGTGGTTCTAGATCTTGGAAAGTATTAAGAAAATGCAGAGGAGAAAAAAAAAGTGTCATGTTTTTGCCACCCTGATCCCCTGGCGCTCATCATTGGTAACTCGATCCACCTGCTGGCTTCCTAATTGCCTCTGCTACCTCATTCAGTTCACCTGGTTTCCTTTTCTCTCACTGCCTACTTAAGCTCCCTCCAATCCCTCCTTTTCTGCCAGATAATAATCAGACCTATGTCTAGTTTAGTTCCAGCGTTCTATGGATTGTTCCTCAGTTGCCGACCCTCTGCTTCATGCCCCTGGATTACCCTCCTTGCCTTGCCCTCGACGGATACCGCTACCTTTCGGATCTTCTGGTTACCGACCCTGCCTGTCTTTGGATCTCTGAGCCTTGTCTTTGCCTGGATGAGTATTTTGCCATCCTGTTTACCTCCCAGCTGTTGCCTGGTTTCTTCTGCAGACCATTCCCCCGGACTGATCTTCTGTTCATACTCCTCCACCAATAAACTGGTCATCTGTCCAGAACTCCCTGTGTGTGGCTGAATTACGGATCCTCAGGGTAACTCATTACAAAAAGCTGTGAACTTTAAAGTAGATCCTTAATAGAAAATGTTGGGAAAGATGGGAAAAAAAAAAAAGTAGTTCTGATTAACATTGCCACCTTAAAGAACTAAAATCAGCATCTCTAACTGTTGTATCCTTAAATATTTGGGGGATCAAATCTGTTTCAGCTGTGTGGTGAAGATTTTTCTCTCAAATATGCAATGAAACAGAGAATGTGATAGGAATGCTCTGTATTGAAAAGTCATATAAACCTCCTTTACTATGGCGGGTGAAGCATATGATACTGATCAGCGTGTTATAATGCAATATTATGGCAGTTGTGTGAGTTAAAACTCTTCTGAATATGTTGATGAAAACATGTTCAGAAGAGTCTGGAGTGAATGACTTGCACCATTGACTTGGCCTCTAAACCTCCCACACATAAATCTATGGGGAGTTTAGATTCCAATTATGATTAGGACATTATAATTAGGATGTTAAAAAAAAAAAAAAAAAAAAGCAGCAAATGGAGTGTGATGTTTGTGTGAAAGCCATTTCTAATTTAAACAATTAACATGGGCAGGTTGAGCAAGTGATGCAGCTGCTGATACTCTCGTAGCAGTACAGTCTCTGAATACTTTCCCTAGTTTGTCCAGAAGTAACAGAATTTGCAGGTAGCGTACATCACCACCCGTTACGAAGACTTAATTCATTTTCTTTCGATAACATTATAAAAGCAAGCCTGATTTCTAATTCACTTTGCAGCAGGATGAAAACACAGCTGGTGTTAACATTGTCCTTTTGCAGCCACCAAAGTTTTGCAGTGAATGGCTCTCGTGCTTTTTTCTTCTTCTTGCAATTAGAAATGTAAGATGCTAGATGCTACTACATATATATTGGGTTTTATTCATCTCACAAGTCCATGTCACGATTCAGATTACCTTTAATTTTCTGTGTTTACTTTTACTGGATGCCATTTCAGATTGTAATCTCAAAACATGAACATTTCATCAAGTAATGAAAGGCAAATTACTCAGGCTAAATGTTTACTCTGTGGTTATATTGCATTACTATTTGACTTCACAGTGTTGAGTTTATACTACTTCAGTTTGAATGTGAGGTTATTAAATGCAGCTTCACAGCTGAATGTCCACTTACAAAAAAACAACAAATAAGGAAAACAATGTAAGGCTTGTTGAAGTTCCCTAGAGGTTTGGGGCATTTCTGGTAAACAGGTTGATGTGCAATTTCGTTAAAATTGCTACTTTGCAAGGATTTAAACGGTGAAAAAAACCACTCAGTTAATCCCAAGCAAATAAATTGCTGCTCCAAAGAAGCATGGGATTCAAATGTCAATTTCTCTGTGCCTTTTTTTTTTTTTCAAAGTGTTTCATGGAAATTAAAATCCACTTTTACTATATAAGGTCTCTGACTATCCATTCTTAATTATAACGTTTTGGGAGTAATAGGGGAGAAAAATAGTAATAAATTAAGACATTATTATTATCTTTGCTATTTAATGATATCAGTTTTTGATCAGTTAAAACAAAATTCAGATGAGCTGTGACTTTGTTTTGTTTTATTCTCCCATGACAGTAAGAGCATAGTGACGAGTTAAAATTTGATAACCCAGTGCCCCCATACTTCCTCGTCCGCCGCGGGGCGCAAAGAGCAGAGGGAAGCGGAACAGAGAGAAGCAGCCACCCAGTAATCCGTGCGCTTTTTGCCGTGGACATAATTAGATTATGGCGCAACGATCACCGTCTCGACTCTGCTGCCCGCTGCTCCTACGGTAGATGTACGGATAGCACTGTGTGTCAAAACCTCGCTTTCTGAGTCTGCATCGTCTCTCTCTCTCTCTCTCCCCTCTCCTTCATCAAATGTCGCCGGGTCTCCGTGTCACCCCCTCCCTCTCTGCCTCGCTCTGTAGCTGGGGAAGCAAGGGGGAACACTAAAGCACAGAGACTGTTACTCTGCCTCACCTCCTACAGAGCTCCAAGTCCCACAGCGGAGACTTAAACTAAAGAAGACTTAGAGGATAGGAAGACGTTTTTCTACTTCATGGGAGCGCGAACAAAACCATTTGATTAATGACTTGAAGGCGCTGGCGGTGTGTGACGTCTCCTCCTCCCAAGACTAAGAAAGAAGAGAAGAGAAAGAAAAAGAATAGACATATTGTGGGGGGTCAGACTTTCACCACACGGGCGGGTGGATGAGTTCTGTGGATGATATTTCCTGGATTTCTTCTCCAGGCTGTGTCTTACTGCGGCCCAGAGACAGCAACAGTGTGTGGAAAAGTATATCTCAGTGTTAGACATATGGCTTCGACGAGGATAACGCGGTAAGTCGAACAGCGTATCCCTTCTTAGTGAAATAGCTTGACTTTAGTGACCCAAACTGAGCTTTATCACATCATATCTCTGTCTTCTTCTGGCTGCTGTTGTGTGTGTGTGTATATCTTTTTTTATTTTTTATTTTTGTACTCTACAGCATGCTCTAGCCGGCTCCAATTCTTTTCGGTTGAAATTAATCAGCGTGCACGTGCGGAGACAAGAAAACGTCCCTCAGTTGATTAAACCAAAAGCAAGATAAAAGACGGTCGGTTGTACATGCTATACATGCTTTGAAAAGTCTGTCTACGGATTTCAGTACTTTTTGCTGAGAGTTCTCTCTTATTTAAAGCGAATGGTAGAATTTTCTGTCCGTGGTGCTGAAACTATCCGACCAGATTACCGGTGTCGGTTTAGCGACCGCAGCTGACGTCCATTTCAATTAATAAAAAGCGACTCCGCGTATTTGGATGCAATGTCCGTCTCAAATCTCACATTTAGCATCTTATCATTTAATACTAATGCTAATGGACTGCGAGTTTAACTATACTAATGCGCTAAATACGAACTTTACTCGTTTAATCTGCCCATCCTGGTTTCATGAGGGATTTTTATGTGCGGTTTCAGTGGATGAACTGAGTTAATTATAATATCCTTGTATATATTTTGAGAATAATCAGAAATTCTGTTTCTGCATTTATCAGCCACCCCTGCTCACTTAAAGTTCCACGAGTGTGCTTTGTTTTTCAACAAGTACATAGTAGCAGCTTCAACGGTGTATAGAGGATTGAGAGAGTGGTTCAGTGGTCCCGTCAAAAGCAAGTAACCCCACAGCAGCCTGTATGTGTGTGTGTGTGTCTTGGATTATGAAGAGAGAGAGAGAGAGAGAGAGAGAGAGAGAGTCATCCGATTAGTTGAAATTAAGACAATCTGTCGCCTCTTTAATACAGAACAAACAGAGGGGAGAAAGTCAAAGGTGACAGGAGGCTGACGTGGTGTCTAATAGCCATATGTCGAAAATATATTGATGCTTTACCCCCTTTTTTTATTGATTCTGGAGCTGGCACAACTCTTTTAGCATTTCATTTATTTATAGACTTTTGTCAAACTCCAACATTCAAATGAAATGTTACGCTTCCCAGAAGTAATGTGGCTTCCATGCACATGTTCAGTCAGCCAGCAAACACATGTTGCTGCAGTGTGCATAAAAGTGATGCAGAGGCAGAGACTGTATCCAAGTGAGTATACCCAGAGGATTATGTGACACAGCTTTCTACCTGTGCATGCTGGGCAGAAAGGATTGTGTGTGGGCTCCTGTGCATGCGCGCAAGGGTTTGCATGTTTGCAGAGAGGGGTCAGCCAGACAGAATGCGCTTTGTGAACCTGGGATCGTCCACTCTTCACCATGTCAAATCCTGTTAGTCATGCTGGTTGAGAGAGGACTTCTATTTGAAAAACTCCAGCTAACTCTTTGCCTTCTTATGGGAAAATAATTGTGAAGAAATGTCTCATGTTTGCTGTCAGTAAATATTGTTCTTAATACTCCTCCGTGAAACAAACATTCTTTTTAGGTGCCCACAAGTTAAAACTTGCTATATAAATTTCTGAAAATGTGCATTAACTTGGAAGTTTGTGGCACTTGAAGTGCCTTAAATGTTACTCCAACATTTAAACTTTGTCATTATCTGGATAAATAAAGAGGTCACTGAGAAACACGAATCCATCCTATAAATATTTGCTGACAAGAGGTCTTCCTCCTCCACTAAATAGTTCATCTTGTTTTAGTGATCGATCTCTGAAGGTCTGAAGGTCAGCGTTTTAAGGCTATTTTTAAAAATGCTAATCAGACACATGTGATTTTCTAAATTACCGTCTGCGTGGTAAAACTAATGTAATGCTCAATGTACGATCACGGTATAAGATCATGTATAGCACTGCATCAACACTGGCAACACTTTGTTTCTAAGATATTTCACTGTGGACCAACGTGACTGTTTTTCAGTCTGCTTTGGGATCCACATAGATGTACACATCCAAAATATTGGTGATTTAATAGACATAACTTCATGTTGTGTTTCTTGGCTGAAGAATTTTTTCTGAAACATATAAATGAGTTTTCACTTCATTGCAGATGTTCAGTCATGATACTTGAGACTCAGTCTTGCACGGTAACCTTCACCTTTCAGACTCCCATTAACATGCATGAATACTGACAATATTTATGTGTGTTATGTTTGTTTTTTGTGGCTTCATTTCACAACTTTCTTCAGGTTTTCTTCAGCCAGTATAATCTCTACTTTTACAAGCTTTTAGATGTTTTATAAAGATTTTTTTAAAGATAAATGAGTTGACAGCCTTTGCTAGAGTGACATCATTAGATGTCATGAGGTTACACATTACAGAGACCTCATAATGACGAGGTCTTTCCTTGACCTTAGCTCATAAATAAGAATCCCTACAATGAGACTGGATCATCATAATTTCTTAAAGGTGGTATTAGACATCCAAGTGCCCAGAAATACACAGCTTTGAGACAATTTTTTATTCATAGGTGAAAAAAATACTTTATAAATGCATTGGAGAATGTAATATGCGACATTACACAACTCATGTTTAAGCAATGTTTTAACACAAATGCGTACATTTTCCTGCTTATTTGAGCCATCGAGCTCGGGTTAGTAACAAGCAAACTGATATTTTATGTCAAGCTCTTCATTATTAAGTTCAGGCACCTTCACTGGTAATTTGATGATAGCTGCTTTCTTGGGGTTAATGTTATATATAAATAATTACATTCCTTTTTACAGTATTAGTTTTGAAGTTTAGTTTAGCCTATTTATGTTGCAGCAGTGAACAAGAAAGACTCAAGGAAAGTTTATTGATCATTCTGGTTCCTGCAGATCCCAGCATAGTTGGTACTGCAAAGCCTTACTCAGGTTTCATTACTGACACCTGGAGCTGTCCCACTGGCAGGATTGATACCCTGAGACAAAGATGGCACACATATAATCCCCAGGCTGTCTGAAATGCACACCCCCACTCCAACTGCAGTCAGAAGTTTAAGGGAAGCTTCTCAAAGTTCCCAGTGATTCTATTAATGCTTCATCACAGAGACATTTAACCTTGCTCCACCTATTTTCCTGTACATGGTAATTATGCAGAGTTTGACTGATTGAACTGTCACATACTTCTGGGAGAGAAGATCTGAGTTCAGTGTCCTCATTCATCTTGACAATTAAAAAGTCTTTCTCACTCGAGACGACAAGGTGCTTTTTTTTTTTAAAGATATGAAGATCAGTTTGGAATGTCTCAGAATTGCAATTGGGCATACACAGTGTTTGGCTTCTTAAACTCAGATAAGTCTATTAAAACTTGGCAAATGACTTTTCCCATTTTCTGAATTAGCTTAGCTACCTTCAGGAGAGTACAGTCATACACGGCACAGAGGACAACACCGCAGACAACTACAGTAGAATAAGCATGACATTCAGGGAACAACTGTTATTTCTGATGGACTGTGACAACCATAGCCACACATCAGGACTGAGAATGTGAGCCTGCCACTGAGCGGCCTGGTGTAAATGATCCATTGCATGTCAGAAGGCAGAACACTTAGAAAAAAATAACAATTCCAACCAAATGTCATATTACAATGACTGCCAGTGAAGCTACATAGTCAAGATGGAGCCAATAGTATCACACTTCTTCTGTAGTCATTTCAGTAAATATAACAAAAACAGCTTTTAAGTGTGATATCCATTTTTCAAATTTAATGCAAAACATTTAAAAATGCAATTTTTCCCTCTATTAACGACTAATTCGGCATCCATCTTGCATTCTACAGGTATTGTAGATAAGATAATCTTATCTTATGTCTTGTTCTGTTACTTTCTTCTCTTCCACTGTTAATGTCTTCTTTGCTAAATCAGCCGGTGCACGTTTAAAAATATTTGATGTGTATATGTCCACTTGCTAGCATGTGATGCATATATAGAGCGAAACTCGGCTGCAATGTCACCTGCCATTCTTTATCAAAAATTTGTATAATGCAGTTTGCCAGCCTCCGGATACCACTGGGCAGCAGTGGCTCCGGAAATGTACACGAAAGATGTCACAGCGACATCAAACAAGTCCCGAATGCAGAGTTTTGAGGTCAGAAAGACACATAATGTGTCTTTACCCTAAAGTTGCACTGCATTTTTTTTAAGTTTGTACTTTTAAAAAGCTATCATTTAAAGTAGGAGATTTGTTAATTTATTTCGATGAGACAATGACATCTCTTATGCACGTTCCTTAAGCCGCTGTTTTCCAGCAGCATGGACAACTTACTTTGTCCATCCAAGTGCATCACTTTACAGAATTTGGTTTGTGGGACAGAATATAACAGTAGCAACCAAACATACTGTTTTGAACAGGCATAACTGCTGAATCAGCAAAGAAACCCGCAAGGACATTATTGGAGGAAAAAAAAAGGGAAAAAAAGAATATAACAAGAAATAAGAATCTACTTCAGACTTACTTTTACATGCTGGAGAAAGTTTAAAGAAAAGACCGTATGCAAGATGGATGCTTAATTATCTGTTTTGTGGAGGAGAAATCTGCCAAATTTCAGTAGCAGTTTTCTGACGATGAGGATCTAATGAACAACTACAGACCTGTCTCTAACCTCTCTTTTATAGCAAAGATAATGGAGAAAGTTGTGTTCAATCAGCTTAATGACTTATTAATTGAAGTGGAAATCATAATAAATTACAGTCAGCCTTACGACCTCATCACAGCACTGAAACGGCTCTGGTCAAAGTCTTAAATGACATTAGGTTGAATACTGATTCTGATCAAGTAACAGTTCTGGTTCTGCTGGATCTCAGTGCTGCATGTGATACTTTGATCACAGAATTCTGTTGGACAGGCTGGAAAATTGGGTTGGATTTTCCGCTGACTTTAACTGGTTTAGAAGGCCAGAGTTATTTTGTTAGAACTGATGGCTATGAATCTGAGCGAGTGGCCATGACTTGTGGAGTACCTCAGTTGTCAGTCCTTGGACCTCATCTGTTCACCTTACATCTGCTCCCTTTAGGTCAAATAATACAGAACTTTAACACCAATTGTCACAGTTATGCAGATGACATGCAGCTTTATGTGTCTTTGTCACCAGATGACCACAGTCCAATGAACTTACTGTGCCAGTGTTAGGAGCAAGTAAACATCAGATGAGAAAAACTTTTCTTCAACTAAATGAAGAAACAACTGAAACTATTCTGTTTGGTAGCAAAGAGAAGATGGTCAGCATTGGCAAACACCTGCTGACTTGGGCTCTCCAAACCACCAATAAAGTCTGTAACCTTGGAGTGTTAATAGACTCAGATCCGACTTTCAGCAGCCACATAAAAGCTGTCACTAAGAAGCTTTTTACCAACTTAGAAACATTGACAGTTCAGTTTCCCAGAAAGACCAGGAGAAACTCATTTATGCATTCATCTCCATTATTACTGTAACAGTCTTTTAACAGGACTTCCTAAAAAGAGTATTACACATCTGCAACTCATCCAGAATGGTGCTGCTGGAGCTTTAACTAGAACTAAGACTTCTGAGCACATCACACCAGTTTTGAAATATTTATACTGGCTTCCAGTCAGCCACAGGACCGATTTTAAAACCCTGCTGATTGTTTACAAATACCGGAACGGTTTAGGACCAGAAAACATCTGGGATATGTTCAGAGAATATAAACCAAGCAGAGCTCTTTCATCCAAAGACTCAGGTTAACTAGTCCAGACCAGAGTCCAGACTAAACATGGAGAAGCAGCATTTAGCTGTTATGCTGCAAACAAGTGGAATAATCTGCCAGTAGAGAGTAAACTTTCACCAAATGTAGATACTTTTAAATCCAGGTTAAAAACATTTCTTTTCTCATGTATCTATGCATGAAATATGCACAGCAACTTTAAATTGATCTTATTTTTAATTATTTTAATATAATTCATGATTTTATTGTGATTTTGCTATTTGTGTTGTCTTTTATGCTTTTTATACCATCTGTGACACTTTTAATGTTTCATTTAAAGCACTTTGAATTGTCTTGTACGTGAAAGGTGCTATACAAATAAACTTGCCTTGCCTACTGATGTAGATGTCTGGTCATAGATGATTAGCCTTTATGTTCTGTCTGCTTATACCACCAATCAAGTCTATTTGATAAAACAGCGGTTTCCCCATCTCTCTGATAGAAAATAAATAAATCAGACTACTAAAATATAAAACTAAATATAAAACTAAAATATAAATAAAACATAAAAACAATAATAATAAAATATAAAAACAACAAATATAGTCATCTAACATAATTTCATGCTGCTCTAACAGTTTATTTTAAAAACGTTGAGCTTTTTTTTTGTTTCAACTAGTGCTGCTTGTTTAAAGGTCCACAGGGATCCATCTTTAACTATTTATTTTAATTCCACTAACAGATCCCACTGTGCTTACTCCTTATAGATTTACTCACATTTATTACTCCACACCTGTGGTATCTGCTCTCTACATTTGGTCCCATCCCCCCCAAGTGGCGCGGCTACCTTTAGAAGGATGTCATAGTGGATTAGCTTCACTGGTGGAAGCAGGCCAAGTTGCTCAGAGTTTCTCAGTTTCTCTCTCAGTGTAGAAGAATGCACAAGCCTTTTGGGTGTAATCCATGTGCATTGAAAACATCCTGTATATTTATGGAGAGAAAATCAATATTTGGTAACTAAATGAAAGGAGACAAAGATAAATTTATGGTGGAAATTATTTATAATGTTTGTGGAGTTTGTAATCTCTGCATGTGTGAAGTCATTTTGTGTTAATACAGTAATTGCTTGCAGTTTGTGTGTGCATTTAAACACACATTCGCAATTATGTGTTACATTCAAAATAGTTTACCTAGTTTATAAATAATCAGTTAAACCTGCACCGTGATATTGAGTTGATTTTCATATGTTTAGTTGTCTCAACTCATATTCCTTTACCCAGTGGAGCCAATTTTCACACCTAGAATTTATTTTTCTTTCTGCCCATTTCTGCATGCACCTTCTGATTAGTAGAGCTTTCATTCGACTTCTTCTCTCATGCCTTACCAGACAGCGGCTGTTGCCCCTCTGCTGGGAGGTATATATTTGTCCAAATGTTCCCAACAAGCTTGCACAGACATGTCTTATTGAGTTAGTCAGGCTTCTGTGAGCAACACTGGCTGCATCTCAATAAAGTGTTATTCTTTGGGCCGATGAACTTTTAAGTGCTCCTGTCAGATGAAAGAGCATGTGGTAAAAAACCAAACACCTTTAGCCAGGACGTATTAGTCTGCTTTTCACCAAATACTGAGGGCTGCTAATTTACAGGTAAATTATTCATCAGCTGAAAAACTAAAACTTTCTTTATTTACACATAGTAACTTCTGAGCAATCAGCAAGCATTATTCTCTGTGTGTCATCACTATGCAGCCTATAAAGAGAACTGCACTCTCGTTAGATGCAGGATTACGTCTGATGTGAAATGCATATTAGATGCCTTCTTTCCCTGCGATTGAGTTATTTTCTTTCAGTCACATAAAAGGTGGATTCAGTTAATATATGCAGTTCAAACTGGGTAAAGTTTCCTCATCTGGACGCAAACTTCAGTGAAAACTTTTAATTATGGTTGACATTTTGAGTTTTTCCAGTTAAGCCAGATGCTATCATGAACGTGTTTGTGTGAGGCATTGAACTCACATTAAACAATACATCCAAGGCCATTGTTCCTAATGAGATTATGTGCCTGCTGACCATAACACTGCCTGCAATTTGTATATCTGGCAACCCAAGAAGGAGAAAGTAATAGCAGAAGTTGTCAAACAAATTTTTAATGTGAGCTTTTTCGTCTATTACTTTTCTAATTATGGAGACCATTAAGTCTATTCAGGTTTTCATTTTGATTGTTCATCTCCCTTCCACATGTTTATCAGGCAGAAAAAAAATTAAAACCAATATTCAAACAAACATGCTGACAGAAATTAAAGTTATTTTTGATGTTTTACTTTAAAAAAATTGTTTAATCAGTTATCTTAACCTAACACTGCACTGAAATTGAATTAGAATAGTCCTCCTGTTTCTAAAAGTGGGTCAAAAAATTGTTTTTGGTTATTTGTGGTGGATCCCTATATAAGAACGACTTCACTAGTGTGCCTGAGTCCCAGAGTGAGATTAAATTAAGTCAGTTTTAATCCTATGTGGTAAAAGTTCTGACAGCCCCCTGCCCTACTTTAATACTATAAGAAGCTTTCTATCTGATCAGGGGCTCCTAAACCTCCTCAGTCCTGGACCCAAATAAAAAGGAATTAGTGAATGAGCCATAGACACACAGTGTGGTTTGCATGTAGATTCATTGTCCCCACTGTAAATGTTTGCTCATAATTTAACACGTTGAAGTAATGATACAAGGCCAATATTTAGCTCCTTTTGTTTTGTGTTGTAAACTGTAAAAGTGGAGCATAAGCAATGGGTGATGACTTAATAAAATAAGTTCTTTGTCCAATTTTTTCTTTTGTTTTTGTTTTTTGGCACCATTTGGGAAACAGAATGGCAACAACAGAAGTTATTGTTTAGGATTTTTTTTTTTTTTAAATGCAAGAGTTTGGTATATCAAGAGTATTTAAGGAACATTTTCTTTCTTTGTTCCATTAAATAATAAATTAGAAAGCCATCAGTATGTTACACCAAGGCCAATTCCCTGCTTTGCATTATGCCCTTGATCTTCACCACAGTTTTAATTTTGCAGAGAAAACTTGACACCACCAACCAAGCCAGAAGGAACGAAAATAAAGACTAATTTTAATATTGTGTGCTGGCATAAGCAATATTGTATTTGATATTTGAGCACAAGTTAGCCAGAAAGTCCTGGATATATATAAATTATTAATCAATTGCGCATTGCCTTAGAAAGTTATGCCTCAGCTGCACATCATGTGGTGTTCCACCTGCTGTGCTGAATGATGAGCAGGAAACAAAACACACAAATATCAGACATGACACACAAATGCCATCTCTCTTTTCAGAGGAACGCATCAAAAATTGATAAGATACAATATGCCTTTTATTATTCATTCACTGTTGTTGTGATTGGTTCAGGTGGGCACTTGCCAGTAAGTTTAAAAAGTTTAAGTCACACATGATTATCCCAACAAGTCATATTTAAGATCTGAAAATGGTGTAGAATAATCAACATGCACAGAATATATATGTAACCCTTAGCAAAGAAAAAAAATCTATGTGGTTTTGATCAAAATAATATGTGAGTGATGGTTCAGGTCACCAGTTTAAAGATAATTAGCTTGCAATAATTAGATAATTTGCCATTCTATCTTTCTCTCTTTCTGCGAGAAGATGCAGGATAACAATGCAGGATTTTGTGGGTGCGTGTGTGTTAGCAGCCACATGCTAAGCCAAAAGAAAGTTGCCAGTGTTAAGTCTTGCCTCTGGCTCAGTGGTGTGTATCTGTGTGAGTGTGTGAGACTACTAGAGATAGAAGGAGGGAGATTACTGTGGCTATTGCCAACTTCAAAGTATCTACTGGTGTTGTGCCAGGTCAGCATGTTTACACAGGTGAATTGGTGTTGGGACACACACACTCTGAGGGCCACACATTCTTGTCCGTGCACACATGAAGACACACCTTGATCCTGAACATACACTCATGCACACACACAACATGCACATTGCCCAGAGTGCATTGGTCTTATCAGTGGTCCCTGAGAGTTAAGGGAGGCATTTAATCAGGGTCTCCATGCAGCTCTTGGCATCAAACTGATTCCACAATCTCTCCTTCCTCTCCCATGTCTTTCGTTCACTTACTTTACCCTCACACTGACAAGTCTAGTTGGCTAAGTATTGCTCAGCCACAGAATTTAAAGCTAGAGAAGTTAAAAGTGGATCACTGGAGGCTTCAACTAGTTTACATTCATAGGTTTACAAACTTTTCCAGCTACTTTTAGAAAAGATTGTTTCACCCAAATCCCTCAAAGTTTAGACATTGTATAAAATAAAAATAAAAATAAAGTGTAATCAATTGTACATTTCATAATCCCCTATTCTGTTCACAGAAGAAAAGATAAGATGTATCAAGTGTTAAAAGTGAGAAATTTGTTATATTTATTTATTTAAATATATTGGATCTTCTGGGCTTTTCTTTGTCACTTATCCTATTTAGTTTCAGAGCAAGTAGAATGACAGGATGCTGTGTTGTACTGGAAAAAAAAATGGCTTTGCCCAGAGGACTTTTGTGGTTATGTTTCCTCTTGATACTTAAGTAATATTCTTTGTCTGTAAATCTAGCCTGTTGCCAAATTTACATATCAATGCTGGACATGACAAGGGCGGTGAAGGCAAAGAAAGAGAGTAAACAGAAGAGAAAAGTTAAGACCAAAATAGGAAACAAAAATACATCAAACAGAAAGCAACAGAATTAAATGTTCTATCTAAACAGGAAAAAAAAAGCAGACAACCAGCTTCTACACCTTTTTGGAAACAGGAACACAAAACCAAATGCACCATCTTAAAGAAAAACAAGGCTAACAAAAATCGGAAGTACCTATAAAAAGATAGACAAGCCAGACAAAAATAAATAAATACATAAAAAAATTAATTACAACAAGAAATACATCAGCAACAACAACAAAACTGTAGGTAATGGTGATTAAAACCACAAGACAACACAGCGACTCCATCAGCATGCAAGTTAGCAAATGTAGTGGCAACATACTGGGCATTAATAATGATCACTGCTGGATGTGATGGTGCAAATGACTCTGGTTCCCTGCAAAATATAAAGCAGACCAGGAGGCTCCAAGGACCCTGGAAACCAGCTGCCATCTCAGAGTAGAAATCCCAGCTAGCCCACCACATGAGAGACCACACTTCCACCCACAAAAATACAGAGGAAGGCCCCAGCCAGAGCACCCTGTGGCAAAAAACCTCAGGCCCTAGGAGCTCAGAGATAGCAGCCGACAGCTACACAGAGGCAGTCAAAGCATGGGGCCCAAACCCCCAGCAAGAGCCACCCACCCAAGGCACCTGCCCCAGTGCATCGCTCTTTGTCTGAGTCTAAGTCAGTGTTTCTCAAATCCGGTCCTCAGGCTCCCCTGCCCCGCCTGTTTTAGACATGATCCTCCCCCAAAGCACCTGAGTCAGATTATTTAACTTCCTCATCAAGTTCTTTGCAGCCTGTTAACGAGCCCTTTATTTCATTCAGGTGTCTTAAAGTAGGGTTGGCTATAAAACATGACTTGAAAAAACACTGGTCTAAACAGTTTTTACCTTTTATTCTACTCTGCCTGAGGGGAGGGCTGTGGCCATATGGTCAAAAGGAAGATTTAGGAAGATAGAAAGTATGAAGGCAACATGCATATGCTTGTCAGAATGCAATGCTGCAAAACGATGTGACATAACAAGATAACACATCATACTCAATTTGTCTGTTATTGGTTTTAGTGTTTCGGTTAATTGTTGGAGTCTAGTTTTTGATTAAAAAACAACACAAATAGGGGTTATTTTACATAGGACCTAAAAATGATTGGCAAGATCATTGTATACACAATGGATTGAAAATAGAATAAAGTTCTACGAACTTAATCAGCTTCAACCTATAAAGACTTGCTTGCTGGTTCATAAGGCATGTCTTCATTTACTGTTTGATAGCATCCAGTGTAAAACAGTGAGAAGTGTGTGCTTTGTAAAACAAAAAATAGCAGCTGTTTCTTTGTCAGCCAGACTGATCAGCACTGATGACATTCAGAAAGTCTTGTTTAAATGTAACTCAACTTCTCAAAGGTGGTGGTGCACTAAATGTTCAGCTATCTGAAAAAAAGATGACCACAAAGTGATCCAGTGTTGTTTCCAAATTTGAATGGCCTGACAGCTAAAAGCCAGCCTCCAAAGTTACCCACTCCTCAACCCTCATGTTTAATTACAGACCTTTAAAGGGGTCCTATCATGGTATTTTGAGTTTTCTGAGCTTTCTACACTGTTACAGTGTTGAATCCTCATCAGACATGTGAACAGCACTGTTTTGTTTATCACCTAAATGCATGTTTGAGTTTGAGTTCTAGCACTCTCTCTGTTCGGTTTCCATGGTGACGAAAAACGCATCCTTGTGATGTCCTGGATAAGGTTCGGTGATTGGTTACCTTCTACTGGTTAACAAGAGCATGTACAAATACGTCAGATAAAGTTATTTCGAATGATGGCTGGTGAGTTTACCAAAGAGAGACATCCTGCTGCATTCCTTGCTGTGGGTTGCTGTTTTCCACTTCGTTTTCAGGGTCTGATTCAGGTTCCAACATGTAGGGCTGTATGCTCTGTGTTGACATTGTATTTTGTTTTTTTTATTGAGTTCATATTAGCCTAATCCTTCTGTTAATGAGATGTTACAATGACGGCAAAAGCAGTTGCGGTGCACGCTCCCGATGTAGTGCAGTGGCGGGAGGCGGGGCTTAATGCGGAAGAGTCTCAATCCACTCATTTTGCCCACAGGCTGATCTGACAGCCCACGGAGAGGGTCCGTCTGAAGTAAATAGAGCGATTTGTGACAATAACTCGATCAATCCCAGCCCTTCTGGTCTCAGAAATAAAAATAAATTAGCCTGAAATGCACATAATAGTTCCACTTTAAAGCAGCCTGTTCCTCTGCTTAGATGATGCGCAAGAGGCTCTTCTTCTCAGAAAATAAAAGCAATCCCACACCCACAAACATACATTAAAATGTACATGGTTTGATTTACATGTTTCAGAGTACATAGGTATAGTTACAAAAATTCAACTACATGTAGTTTTAGTATTTTTTTTTCCCTTCATGAAACCAAATAAGAAATATTTACTTGATCTTTTACAAGCTGTGCAGAGCTGTAGAATTTAAAGGGTTGGTTGTCATCTGATTACATGGAGGATATGGAAACATTCAGTTGTTCTGTTTTGTGCGACGATTGTAATTTATCTAGACATAAATAATAATATAATAGATTTCATATGATAACTTTTGCCAAGCACTGCAGCCATGTAACTATCCTGTAAATCCACATGTATTGAAACTGTAATCAAAGCTTGAAAAGTGAAGTATGGCACTGCATAACATAAGGTACTATCAGATTCTGTGGAGAGCAGGACCAGTGTTCACTTAAAAAAAAAAGAAAAAAAGAAGCAAATTATGAGGAGCTCATGTTGAGAAGTGATGTAGTCAATCAGAGGACCTTGAATTGTAAATTAGTCTTCAGTAACAAAACTGCTGTTTTTACACTCTTCACAACTTGCTGTATGTTTAATGATCATTTGAATTAACACTGAAATAATAATAAGACATGCTGTTTTTTATGTTTATCCAATGACCAAACAATTTGTCAAGCCAAAGGCACTGACCAAGCCACAGTACAATGTGATGACATGGACAGAGATCAGGCTGACAATGGAAAATTGCACCATTTTTAGTTCTGGTTTCTTTATCTGCCGGTGAATTAGCTATCAGCTTCTTCTTGCTGCTAAATCAGCTCTTAAATGTTGATTATCACTGGACTTCTACTGTGGATATCATTGTATATTAATGTAATGCATTTCATTTGCTGACTCAGTCAGACTCGCTAAAAGAACTCCTAGAAAAACAGCAATATTTTAGATGAAGAGACTTTTTTTCAGAATATTTCTCCACTAAATTATCTCAAAGTAAGGTTGTTTGGCATTGTATTTATTAGATAAGAACATAGTGTGCTTTAGGTACATTAAGGTTTTAACAAGCTTTAATATACAGAGTTTGATGTATTTTTGATGAACATCTTGATACAGAAAAGTTAACCAAATTTAATCCTTTCTTTCTGTTTCGCATTTTCATCTTGTTTTTCTTGGCTGTCTGCTTTCTGCCCTCTGTGGCTGCTCCAACTCCCTCTTCAAAACATAAAACTACCAACTTTAAGACCAATTATTTTTACCTGTTCACCAGTATGTTATCCCTCAGTTCATTCTCTCTCTCTCCCTGCTGTCATTAATATTTGATAAAAATGTCAGTTTTGATTGGTTTTCAAGACAGTAAGTGGTGCTTTGTGACTTTTTTTTTTTCTTTTTTTTTTTAGAAAAACAATACACGTGACCTTATAAATCCAAGCATGATTCAAGCTTAAATTTCATCCACTGCACTTGGAGACAAAAGTGCATTGCTAACGTTGACTATTCCTTGCGTTTAAAGAAAGCACATTTTTCAAAACGTGAAGTATGTGAGAGCTTTACTACAAATTCAAAACCTTGACCATTAAGATAAAAGAATATTTAATCCCTGAGAGCTGCTCTTAGTGCTGGTTTAACATGCATCACTGCACATTTTTATTTTGCTGCTGGTTTTTTTTTTTTTTTTTTTACTCTTTTCCTGATTTATATTAAAATGACTATCTTTGTAGAGAAACTTGTAATGCATGACCTGTGTATGCTGATCAGTGTCCTGTGGATCAGCGGCATGGCAGATACACTCAGGTGATACTTTTTAGCAGCTGAGTTCTGCTTTCAAGCCCTGCGAATATTAACAGGACAGCATGTCGATCTCTCATAGTATAGTTCTGGAATTATTTCACTTGGATGGCACATGAAACTATTACATGTCTGACATTTGCATACAGAGTTCACTGGAAATGTAGGTTGCTGGTTGGAGCTAATTGCTTTGCGTTAGATTCTCTGTCAAGTATACTTGCATTAATATGCTTTTAAAATGTCTACATAAGTGTCTGACCTTACCAATAGGTGGAAAGCAAACCTTGCATGACTATTTTAAATTTACACGAATATGTCACAGTAAGGACAAAGGAAAAAAATATTAAGGATTTAAATAAACAGTCCAGATTTCATCTTGCATGCAGACTCCCTGTCTACACATAGTTATACATGCACAAAGTTAAGCAAAAGGTTTTCAGATTTCTAACTAATTTGAATGCCTAAATTATATGCCGCCATAAGAATTGTCTGTTTTCACCTTTAAATTTGACCAAAAATGTGTCTGAATATATTCCATGCATACCAAGCAGACTGAATCAATGAAAGGGTGTACAAACAAACATCAAGTTTTCTAATTAAGTTGAAATTTATTCCTTTTTATGTTTATTTTTACTTTTGTTTTTGGCTAAAATATTGTTGTTGATTATGCTAACATCTTACAACTGCAAGTTTATCTGTTTGCTGGAGTTTGAAAAACAAAGTATCAGACTGATTGTAATTGGAGCATCACTGGCATTAGTGGTGATTTCAACCACATGAAATAAGATGTGAGATTTATTTCCATCTACAAAGTTATGTGACTGTAAAATAATTGAGGAGTCGAGTGGTGAGGGCCATTTGACTGATCAGCCATGGACACTTGGCAGCACAATCTGTCATAGTTAATATCTACTTACACCATGTTAACCATAAGGCATGCCTCATTATTCACTCTCTCACATGTAAATGGGGACATGGAGTTTATCTGTACTCCTGCACACACCGCACATACACGTACACATGCATGCCACCAAGCCTCCATTGTGCAGGGTAAGAAGACAGGAAGTTGAGGGTTAGAGTTTAACTGTCCCTGCACACTCCATTTAAAACAAGGTGAATTAAATAGAATGTGTGTTCATAAGTATGCGATTTCATAAATTTGTAGGTTTGCATCACTTCCCCCAACCTAAAAACCCCTTATTCCTCTTACCTGCCAACATAAAGTAAAGCTCTTATACCTCATGCTGTTTGAATATTTGTTTTTTTTCTCTTGCTCATTGCTACAATATCACTGGATGGCATATGAAGTAAGCTAAGACTTTCCTATCCATGAGAGAGAAGAAGAAAAAGTCCCTAAATACTGATTTACTGATCTCAAAATGAGAGTTTATGGCTTTAATCTCCATTCTTGTGTGTTTGTTTCTCTACTTCTAAACCAGTACAAAGAAATGTCTTATTCTTGTGTTGCACTTTTTTAAAGGGCAGTAAAAGGGCATTGAAACTGGCTAAAAATGCAACAACACGGCACATAAACATTTGGAACTGCTACCAATTAAGAATATTTTATTTAACTTTAGAAATAATTTTGATTTGTGTTCCTCTCTACATTAAGTCTTATATGAGTTCTGCTTTTAGTTTTTTAGTTCCTCATTCTCCTGAGAGACATGTTAATTTAACATTGTCTTTATTATGTGACAAACAGGTGACATATTGTTACTTTTAGTTCTTTTGTTCTTTAGTTTAGGGAATGGTCCAAAACATCTGATTGTGAGCCAGAGTAGACTGGGACAAAAAAAACAAAAAAAAAGAAATCGACCGTAGCATTTTGGCCCAGAATGGCCCTTATACAATCATGCACACCACCAATCTTTGTGTTCTTGTAATGTGAATGTCAACCATGCAGCACCTTAAAACAACTGGTTGGCAGGGACCAACTAGTGTAGTCATGTTAAATTCTTCCAACACTGTAATTAGTTAATAAAGTAAGCAGTGTACTGCACACAGAGATGACTATTAAAGAAGCATTCATTCAACTTTGAGTTCACTGGAGAAAGAAAATAGCAAAAATTAACATGACAAATGGTTAATCAGATAAAAACTGTTACTGGACAAAGTGACAGAATGGTGTCTCTGGGTCAGCTGAATACTTTTGGTATCTCGAGATGTTACAATATCTCCACCAAGTTCAACTACAGATGAAAGGATTTTTTTTTTTTTTCTCTTAAACACAATGAGTCAAGTCATGTCCGGAATTATTGGATTGTTTGGTAAAGAGGCAAACGCCTACATCAGTGTTACCATCCAGACGGACGTGTAGGCTTGAAAAAGACTTAAAACAACAACAACAACAAAAAAAAGATTTAAATAAAGAAAAAATAACAATAATATCAGACGTTATTTATTTCTGCATGTTGTTCATAAACAAGTACACAGAGGCTACTTCTAATACATTTTGATCCAAAATAGCTGACTGTCAGTCCAGCTATAACAAATAAGCAAATAAAGGCAATCAGCTGAATCACTGTTAATGTTGAGTGATGGTTAAAAATATCAACATACAGGAGCTAAATTTAAGATCTGCAGTTGAAATTATCGAACACAAAAGTTTAATCAGTTGTTTTGTTGCCGGAAATTGTCATGTCATCATATCATTTTATGAATATAAGTAGATTAACTAACATGTAAAACAGCTGTTTTGTTGACTCTTTATCATCACTATATGATAACTTTGTAAACAGCTTGCATATATGGATCAGATTTGCTGGTTTAATGCGTCTCTTTAGCAAAGAACCTCTCTGATGTAGTCTAACACAACAGCCATCACTGGTCATGACTAGCATGTCAGTGACATTCATGGATGAAACAAAAATGAACAAACAAGGCTTACTGCTATCGGCTCGATAGTTGCAGCTATACCAACACTAATGTAGCTTTTTGTGTGGCAAAATGGCAAAATACTAAAAGCCCATTGGTGCGCTGCCTTTGGATGTGCCAGTCGGCTTCCCAACGCTGGCATTTAGTTTTCCAGGCTGCCCCTGACCCTGAACAACGGGTTGCATGGGCTACTGCTATCAAACAAGAAACCTGGAAGAGCTTTCAGCAGTAACTGAGCAATCTGTTAGTGTAAAACAGCATATAAACCAAAAAAAAATTTACGTTTCTCACATCCTGGCACCAAATATTTATGTGCCACTAAGGACTGATAAGCTTTTTCTGCCCCTGTGAAGTGTAACCATTGACTGACTAGGTTATTGTAAATGTGGTTAACTAAATCGGATAGCAATATCTCTGTCAGTTGACAGTTTTGGTGGTTTGGAATAGGTGCAGCTGTAACACATATGTTACAATATTTATACATATGTATGTATTACTATCTGTCTTGGCCATATAAACACTGAGCTGGTTTGGAAAGTGTGAAGTCTGCTCCCGCCACCATTATTGAGAAACACTTAACAGCAAATTAAGTCTCTCAATAATGGTAGCTAGGGTTTTGTCACCCAACATGGTGGCATAACATACAATGTGATGTTACTGAGAATGGTCTATAACAGCAGAGCATTTTACCACAAATTCCATCATCATCATCATCATCATCATCATCACCATCATCATTATCATCATCCACAGCAGCTGATGAAGGTCATGCTGCAGTCAAACTGTCAAGCATTTTGGAAAATTTGGCAGCATCTTTTTTTTTTTGTTTGTTTTATTTAATTGTGCAGTTTCTTTGCACCCCCTGATTATTTGGACAAATCAGTTACTCTGGTATAGTTGTTAGCACTGTGGCCTCACAAGTTGCTGGTTTGAGCTTCAGCTTGGGGGAGGTTCAAACAGTGGTCTTTCTTTGTGGAGTTTGCATGTTCTTCCCGGGCATGTTCTCCCTGGGTTTACTTCGGGTTCTCCGGCTTTCCCCCACCATCCAAAGACATACACGTTAGTTTAACTGGTTATTCTAAGTTATACCTAAGAGTGAGGGTGAATGGTTGTTTGTCTTTCTATGTTGGCCCCGCATTGGACTGGGGATCTGTCCAGGGTGTATTTTGCCTCTCTCGCAGTGATTGCTGGGATAAGCTCCAGCTTTCCCACAACACCAAATTGGGCAAGTGGTTAAGAAAATGACTGACTGATGACCAACAATTACTCAGGCACAGAAGCCATGGCGAGAAGAGGTGGTGCTTGATAAGTTGAGTTGGCCAGTCAAGGATTAATCGGACTGCAGATCTGCTGAGTTTTACGGAGCAGTTGGACTAACAAAAATCACATCCCCTGAAAAAATGTTCATAATGCCAAATGGCCAGTACCCAATAATGTGCTGAAATAGTCTCATTAGCCACCTGTTTTTGTTGTTGTTGTTGTTGTTGTTTAAATGTATTTATTTTAGGTAATTCTATAAACTAGATAGAGCTGGTAGGGCTGGTAACAAAAATACCAGGATGTTGCTTTTAAGTGGCTGCTGGTTATGCATTAATGACAACCTCCATCTTTCAAATATCATCTTTGATTTAATATCATTATTTATACGAGGAAGTTATTGTTTGTACCCCTGCGTTATAGATGACACAACAATCCATTTGATTACTGACTGTACTTAAATAATAACAATGTTTTAATTACAGCCATATCTGCTGACATACAGCAGTGTGCCACAGCAGGCAATGTGTGGGCCACACTCTATTTCCACTCATAGCCTAGTAAATGTCCATATTCTCTCATGTGCACACAGCAGGTTTTATAGAGACAAAATGAGAGGCTGAACTGCTCTTGCCAGGCCTCCATGACTTGTTGACAAAGCACATTCATGAATATTGCATAGCTGACAGTCAGGGAAAACTCACACACTTGACAAATTCCAAATATGTTTTTAAACCACTCAGTCCAGCCAAACCAACATGTCCAGTCTGGCAACGCATAATGTTGAGAGAAATGCTGATTTGAATGATAGGTTGAACAATGGATAACCTTCAAACCAAAGATCCGGCAAATGGGAAAGTCTAAAAAGAGCATAACCACATGCTGTGATACTCTGAGACACAAGCAAATACAGACTTTCATTTGCAATTTATTTTAATACCATGTAAACTTTGAATTAAGTTCTATCACAAGTTTTCAACAATCAGCCTGCCTGGAGGTGTTTCCATATTTTAAAAAGCAGTAGAACTGAACTAAAAGAGGTTTTTATGCTAAATGAAAGTAGACCTTTCCTGAGCTCACACAACACGATTCAAACATTAATCCTTTACATAAAAGTCTGTGACAGTTTTACAAAAAAACAGAAGTGAATGAAACAAAGATATGCATTTATACCCCAGACATTCAAAGCATCACATAATTACATGAAATAGCAAACATTTAAGACATTTTCCAGATTTTTCCTTACTCTAGGGTTTACTCTGTTTACCTTTCATCTCAGTGTTTGCTTCAGTTGTTAATTCTCTTATGTTTTTTTCTTCTCTGGTCCCCTGGCTGCTCAGTGATGCCAATTTGGTATATGTTCAAAATATTTGCCCTGCTATGCTCATCTCCTTTTTTGCCTCTGGAATAGCACAACAAATCAATACATATATTCTGTGGTGCAAATGTTATTTCATTGTGCCTTCCCAAAGCCCAGCACTAATAAACCGATTACATTTAGAGAGGGAAGGCTCCTTAGAGGCAGATGTGAGCAAATCCCACAGATTGCTTCATTTATTTGGCAGAGCTTTAGGTCACACAAGGACCGTCAGTTTTGTCAACATGAATGTGTGGCAGTCTAATGTTGCCACTTAGCATTGTGGCTTTCTTAATGCATTCAAGTGCTTATGAAAATATTAAAATGACAACTTGAGTGCAGTGGAAAGACTGCTATGCAACTGAAAAAAACCCTGAAAACTTAATGAGATATTGTTGGCATTGAAGTGGAATCATTTAAAACAATGCTAACTGTGAGATGCCCTGACTTGACTTTAACAAAACAAAGCCCCATCTCACAATGAAGCTAACTGTTGGCTGTCTTTTTCTTAATCTGTGTTGAATAAACAGAGTTGAGTGTGTCCTTATTCCTGCTTTTATTTGGCCAGCTTCCTCTGTGATGTGTCATTTTGTTCTCTTATATGAAGAAATAGTTCACAGCCATGTGCCACAAGTTAGCAAAACCTTTTTCATGAAGAATTTTATAATTAGAAGCACTTGAATGTCATATGTGTAGCTTAAGAATATGTAATATTGTTAATGCTACAATGAAGGTTTTAAAACTACGATGGCAAGTTTTTCACTGCATAGTGGGAATTGTACCTTGAAAGTACTCAGGAAATGAAACTGGGGCTGGGTAAGATTGTGAAAAGGTCCATGTAAACCCAATTATTTTAAATTCAAATCTGAGCAGTTTTCTTGCATGGACTTTACCAGGCTTAAGAAGACCTTTGTAAGACTAAATAGAACCATAAAAACACTAAGAAAAGATGAAAGTAAGTCCAAAATGTACACGAAATATTTTGATAAAAATAGAAAAAGAGAATGAAACTAAATTATGTTATAGACAAATCTAAACAGGAAAAGAATACTTCATATCTTTTCTTCTGGAAAGTCTTCGTACCAACTAGAAGCACTCAGTCCACAGACGTCCTCCAAGCCATAGGGTCACTCACCTGAGAAAAAATCCAAGTCTGCAGTCCCTAACAGTCCACAGTTCTCAATCTCATGCCGACAATCTGAAACATATATATTAAACATAACACAAACTATATTGAACAGCTATATCATTTTACAGTTTTTCCATTTGTTTGTTTGTTTTGGCAGTGGTTCTGGGCATTATCTGTTGAGTGACAAGCTTTAACGGCATAATAATCCCAATCTCCTAAATGTAAAGAACCCTTTAAAAAGGTCTGGGATCCTGACTGGTCCCCCCCAAAAAAAATTTAATGGCTTGTTCCTTATTCCATTCTTGACATTTCCTGAAAATGTAAATAAATCCACCAATAACATTTTGAGTTTTGTTACTAACATACAGACAAAGAAACCAAAAGCACTGAAAACATAACCTCTGTCTTGGCAGAGGTTATTAACCTAATTTTGGCTACTGTTATCTGAATATAAACTCCTCAATGATAAAATCTGCACTGATACATCACAGTACATATTACTTGTAATCAATATTATCAATATATATATCAATATATAATTCCTGCTATGGGTCAGTTTTGCTCTGGGAATTTTTGTTTTTTTGTAGTTTTTGCTGCCCAAATGATGATGAGGTAAGAAGCGCCAGTAATGGTGTGGTCTATCTTAAAAATATTTTGTATTGTTTTGTTTTTCTCTATAACTTTATTCCTAATTTAATTGGAAGTTCAAGTTTTTGCTGCAGAGTCTTCTTTGTATAATCCTAACCACTTTATGTCTTACCCAACTCTAAAATCCAGAACTTGGATGGGAAAAGAAGTTCTACTTTTAGTCATATAAAGATTCTTTCATTTGGCTCATATTGCATGGCAACAGTGTCTGGCTGGTTCTGATATACTCTGTAAGTTTTGACATCAGTTTTTATCATTGAGATTTTTTTTTTATTTCATCATATTTTTGGAGTTTTTATTAAGTTCAAACAGTTTGGAGTTTTTATTACTCCTCGGCTGATGTTTGTCTTGTGTACTTCAGTTATTAGTTTATGTGTCCTGTTTCTAGTTCTTTGTGCCGTGTCTCATCTTATTACTCTTATTTTAGCAACCTCATCGCCTGTCTCTTCCATCCTAACATCAAAATAATTTGAAGGTTATTTCAAATCCTCAAATTTACTCAAAGGAATTGAGAAAAGAGGGGGCTTGTCAAAAGCGAGGTTGCATCAGCACATCCTCTGCAGAAATCTCTTCTTGGCACCCACATCCGAAGAGTCATGATAATCCTACATTTTAAAGTGGATTAAAAAAAAGTACTTCTTTGTCACTAACAGATGTCATGCTCATCAATGAGTGGGAATCAAATAATGTGTTAACCTGCAACTAAGCAATGATTAGATGATAGATTTTTGTCACACATCTTGTTTAGGTATGAGTTTAAAATGACGTTGTGAAGGAAGGACATCTTTGCTTGCCTCTTATCTCCTCACATATGTCCTTGACTCCTCTGCTCGCATCTGTGATGGGGAGGTCGGAGACAAAAATAGAAGAGTCAACAGGTGGTGTGTCCAAATTGGGAAATTGGAAATCTATTTCTGAATTGTGATATGTTTTGATATCTTCCCAAGTTAATTTGGTCTGCCCCAAAACTGAGAGCAGATTCAATGAGTGAATGATACACTAGTTCTGCATATGTGTATTAGCTATGAGTTTACATGGTGTGAACATGAGCGGTAGATTGGTAATGCTTTTCCCACATATATTAAAGAGTCAATCTGGATTCTGAGTGGCTTAAACAGAGATTTTAAAAGTGTCTGTCCCTACTCAGAACGGCTCTTTGGTCTTTGTAACAGTGAGCTGAAATAAGTCTTGCCTAAATGTCTGGATCAAGTTGTTCACAGCCTGCTTTTTAGTCAAACCAGTAATGTCAGTCAGGTGAGCTTTGTCCTTATCTTACCTATTCTTTGCTTGGACTCTGCATTGGTAATATGTTTTGAGTTTTTTTTTCTTTTGTCACATAAAGCTCATTGTTGTGTTTTGTTTTATGGCATGTGTCCTCTATTGTTCACTCACTAACAGGTTCTACCGCAAACTCTTGGTATTTTTGCATGTGCCTTTGAGCTGATAGTGATGCACTTCACCTTGTTGCGCATCTCTGTCATGTGTGAAAGTGCAGAAGTGGGATAGAGGGGTCACAGTTGACTTGCTACTGATGTGCCTCTGAGTCTGGAAGAGAGACAGTGACGTGGGCCAAACAGGCACTCTTTGGTGTCAAGCTGGCATCACAGAATTTTCCTCTCTATGCTGTCATCACTCAGCTGGCACACACCAATGCAGAGCTTAGCCACCTATGTTTGGTGCTTCTGAATTATGGAAGAGAGACAGTGGCGGTTTAAAGAAGATTACTTCTTTGCACCCAAAGTTTTAGTTCCTTTCTCAATTTCTTCCCACAGAAATGTCCCTGTCAGCTTTGTGCATTTAGGTTATTAGTGTGAAGCAGGTCCTCATCATATGTTGGAGGCAAGACAAACCAGCCACCAAGCAGGTATATAAATAAATGTGGTTTATGTGACTGAAGCCACTAAATAGCTTATCAATTGAAAGGAAAAATATTCCAAAATAAAACATGAAGCTCTGCATGCTGTTTTTTTCCCCCAGTCCCAACTGTGGAAGGTCTCCATGACACTCAGGTAGGATGGCAGGACAGGAGCAAAGTGCCCAGCTATTAACTGACTGGACTGACACCAACTGTGTGTGTTTGGTTTCTCTCTGACTACTCCAAGTTTCATAGATTTTGTGCTACAAACAGAAATTCCAACTGCAGTAGTGTGCATTTTTACTAACACTGTTTGCTATATAGTCATTATCTCATTTGTTTTCATAGGGTGATAATTACAAACTGATAGAAAGAAAAATCTATAATATGAATGCTTCATTACTATAGACACTCATTTATTTTTAATACAATAACTGCAATTTTAATTTTATCTTGTTTTTGGAAAAAAAAAAAAGTCAAAAAAAATATTTTAAAAAAAGTCAAATCTTCTGTTATGTGTTCAATGTTTGTGTCCTCTTGGTAAACTGTGAGTCCAGTGAGCAAAATAATAAACCTCACCACTTGGCTGAGGCACATAAGGCTGTTGACCACCTGTCAAATGAACTGAACAGAGGGGGGGACAGGAGAGAGAAACTGTCCCATTTTGGCAGCAGAAGGCCTGAAAAGCAGGCATTGACAAACAGGCATAAAGTTTCAATAACAAACTGGCAGAAAAGAAACACCCAACTGTCAGTACTAACATTGCAAGGAAAATATTAGTGTTTGCTGCACAATAAAACTAAAATTATACACACATGCACACACAAACCATAGAAACTAAAAGGATGTGAGCATCTTAATTAAGAATGTCAACATTTTTACTTTCACACAATATTACTCATTTTTTTTCACTATTTTTAACCTCACACAGTCTTTCTAGTATCTTTCTCTTGCTTTTCATTCATTCCTTGTCATTTCCAATTCTTTTTCTCCCTCTGTTTATCTTTTTTCTCCCATTGCCAGCCTTTCTGTCCAAACCTCCGCTAGCTATGTCCTCTTCTCATTTCATCCCCTGCTCTGTGATCACTATACATCAGGAAGACATTGTTGATCAATGAAAGAAGTTCAGGTCACAAATTCTGCCTTTCAATTTTTGCCTGTCTCATATCGTCTTAGTGTTATTTGATAACCTATTGTTGTCACTCGTATTCTTTTTACCTTCAACCTGTCTCTCCTCTTGTTCTCTAATCTTCCTCCCTTTCTCCATTTCCATGTTCCTCTCTCCTCCTCGTTTCCTTTGTGTGCACAGCTGTCGGGTGTATTTCCACTCCTCTCTGGAGGAATAAAACTTTGAAGTTCTAGCAGAGGAGAAGCGCCTTCAGCCCTAATACACTTCATCCTAGTTTCTGATGCTTACAGCATGGCCTGAGATTGTCTGCAAGAGGGCTCTGTTAAATTTACAATAGAATTAAACATAAGGCAGCTCTGCCCAGCACACAAACTCTCCCGCCATTGTGATCGAGGACTGGTTCTGACTGGAGCCTGTCATGCTAACATCTGATAATTCATGAGAAAGATGTTTATACATTCATTGTTCTTGATCCCAACAGATTCTTTCTTGCTGCTTGACACTTTTTATTCAAATTTAAGTCAAACTTTAATTTATACAACCTCCAGCCAATTGCAGAATGGCTTGGAATCTGGGGACTGGGAGTACATACTCATCGGGATAGTCCGATAGACTCTGTCTAATTGGGGACTCAGATCAGTCGGGGGGTGCAACATTATTCTAGCCGAGACTGCATCTATGTTGCACTCAAAGGAGTCAGGAATTTAAAAAAATAACGTTTCCCTCTCCACCAGAGGCAGGGGAAGTTTCATTAGATCCCAGCAGTCTATGTTGATCAGATTTCATCAGAATGTTAAGCAAATTCTTCCACGTTTAACCGTGAGCTAATTCTCATGTCCAAAGCCATCATAACCCCACATGACTTGCGGTTATGATGAGAATTAAACCAGCGATCCAGCAACTGCTCCAACTCCTCAGCGATGGCCAAGTTGTGTCCTGTTTGCAAAGTCAGTGTAGTAGAGGAAATGAAAACAGACTCCTGCACATGCTGAACACTGAAAATGAATTGTGGATTATTCTGAAGCAGGCCTGCCTAACTGAACTTAGAACTAGCAATATGACCGTGACTATTTTAAAGAAATAAAACAAGTCAGTTTTTTACCCTGCTGCAGCATATGGGCACAGCAGCTCCCGTGCTGAGAGGGCACTTCTGACTGGCTACATCACAGATTAAAAAGCAAAATTGGTGATGCAGCCCAGTGTTGGTAACTTAGCAACTCTGTTGCCACATTTTGCCATTGGTCATATCCTGTGGTGAGTGTTCAAAAGGTCACTTGGTACTTATCTATCAGTCCTTAACCCCTTCTGTATAACAGTTCCAACAAGATAATTCTGTTTCGCTTCACGATGAAAACTTTAAATGTGTTAAATGATAAGTGACATAGAAAACAATAATTTACAAATACATTTTCACTTATATTTAGTTGAATACACCACAAACACAAGATATTGAATGTTAAACTGATAAAACTTATTGTACCTTTGCAAACATTTACTAATTTTGAATTTTGTTTGATTGTTTTCTGTTTGAATTTTATTTATTATTTTAATCATATAGTTTGGAACCTCCCGTGAGCTCACTATCTGTGGGAGGAGCCGTAGGGGTCGGATGCAATGTGAGCTGGGCAGCAGCAAGAGGCGGGGACCCTGGTAGTCTGATCCTTGGCTGCAGAAACTCTCTGGTGGAGAAGGGGCCTGAGCTTGTGTGTGAGGTTGAGCAGTTCCGGCTAGATATAGTTGGACTCACCTCGACGCATGGCTTGGGCTCTGGAACCAGTACTCTTGACAGGGGCTGGACCTTCTTCCACTCTGGAGCTGCTCATGGTGAGAGGCGCTGAGCAGGTGTGAGCATTCTCATTAGCCCCTGGCTTGGTGCCTGTACACTGGGGTTTACCCCAGTGGACGAAAGGGTAGTTTCCCTCCGCCTTGAGGTGGAGGTACATGTCCTGACTGTTGTCTGTGCTTATGCACCGAACAGCAGTTCAGAGTACCCACCCTGTCTGGAGTCCTTGAAGGGAGTTTTGGAGGATGCTCCTCCTTTGTTCTGCTGGGGAACTTTGATACTCACATGGGCAATGACAGTGAGTCCTGGAGGGGAGTGATTGGGAGGCAGTTGCCTGTTAGCGTCATCTGGCCGTGATCTCCAGCTTAACCTTGAGTGATTTGCTCCTGACCCTCTCCTGGTCATGAGTGAGGTCCTGCCTCAAGGCAGTTAAAAAGTTCCTTGGTGGAAAGGCCCCAGGGGTGGATGAGATCTGCCTGGAGTTTCTTAAGGCTCTGGATTCTTTGGGGCTGTCCTGGCTGACACACCTCTGTAGCATCGCGTGGACATCCGGGACAGTGCCTCTGGACTGGCAGACTTGGGTGGTGTCCCCTTTCTATGAAGGGGGACTGGAGGGTGTGTTCCAATAACAGGGGAATCACACTCCTTAGCCTCCCTGGTAAGGTCTATTCAGGGGTTCTGGAGAGGAATGTCCGTCGGAAATCCAAATCTCAGACTGAGGAGGAGTAATGTGGTTTTTGTCCTGGTCATGGGACAATGGTCCTGGAGGGGGCATGGGAGTTTGCCCAACCAGTCTACATGTGCTTTGTGGACCTGGAGAAGGCTTTCAACCATGTCCCCCGGGGACTCCTGTGGGGGGGTACTCGGGGAGTATGGAGTACCGGACCCCCTTGTACGAGCTGTCTGGTCCCTGTATGACAGGTGTCAGAGCTTGGTTTGCATTGCCGGCAGTAAGTCAAATTTGTTTCCAGTGAGGGTTGGACTCTGCCAAGGCTGCCCTTTATCACCGATTTTGTTCATAACTTTTATGGATGGAATTTCTAGGCACAGCCGAGGTTTTGAGGGGATCCGTTTTGGTGGTCTCAGGATTGGGTCTCTGCTTTTTAAGGACGACATGGTCCTGTTGGCTTCATCTGGCCATGATTTCCAGCTCTCGCTTGAACGATTTGCAGCCGAGTGTAAGGCGGCCAGAATAGGAATCGGCACCTCCAAATCTGAGACTATGGTCCTCAGCCAGAATAGGGTGGATTGCCCTTTACGGGTCAGGAGTGAGGTCCTGCCTCAAGTGGAGGAGTTTAAATATCTCGTGGTTTTGTTCATGAGTGTGGGAAGTATGGAGCGTGACATTTACAGACAGATCGGTGCAGCGTCAGCAGTAATGCAGACTCTGTAACGTCTGTTGTGGTGAAGAAAGAGCTGAGCCAGAAACAAAGCTCTCGATTTACCAGTCGATCTATGTTCCTACCCTCACCTATAGTTGTGACCAGTGGGTCGTGACCGAAAGACTGAGATCTCGAATCACATTGCATCGTAGTTGATGGATTTTAGTACATGTGGGTCAACTGTGCAATCAAGCAAATTTCAGTGCAGCTGTGTTGCAGTGCTTAAAGAAAAGATAGAATAAGACAAAAAGTTTGACTTCAGGTATGTGCTATAGGCAAATTTAGTGCAAGCTGACAAGTGAAAGGAGATGTGAGATCTCAAATCCTGGTGGAATATCAGATTCTGCGTACTTGCCAACAAACTTTAAGCTAGTTCCGGATATTAGCTTTGTTTACCAGCAACACATTAGCATCACTGCAGATTTTATTGTTATATCAAAATAATGAGTTTGTTTTCACCATCTTGAGATAACACTGACCCATCTCTCATGAAAACAGTTTACATCCTTTTCTCAGGAAAACAAAGCTTGTTTTCACCTTGAACAATAATTAAAAGTCGTTTCTCTGACAAACCTTTGCATATTGACAATCAAAAGGTATTGAGCAAAGAAGAGTTGGTTATTTTTTTAACAAAAAAAAAAAAAAAGAAATTTGGATTGTGACATCCATAAAATGTAGCATCCAGTAAACTCAAACTGCGCTCAAATGTAGTCTGCCATATACATATTAAAAAAAGATGCAAACACATTTAATTTAATTCTTACTTTCATTCAATCATTTTCACTCAATTCTTAACATCCAACAAGCAGCTGTGTAGTGGTCCCTCAAGTTGCGTGTCTGGTCAGGTCCAGTAATATTTAATAAATTCTGTAATAAACAGTTATTGAAAATAAATAAATGAGATAAGAATAAATATAATTTAAAAAAAATGGCTACATAAGGTAAACATTAGCGTCCTTTGCTCAAACTACTGGATGTTTCCCTTTAATTTACCTTAAAAGCAAGTGATCCTTTTTTTGGTGCTGAAACATAGTCTATCAGTGTCACCTTGGTCTTTTTTCTTTTCTACCAACCAAAAACATCCAACAAGCGGCAGTGTGGTGGTCCCTCAAGAGGTGGGTATTCTCTGATTTTATCACCCTTGATTTAAAAAACGTAGCCCGGAAAAATACTGTTTCATAAAAAAGTGACATGTAAGACTACTCTATTTAGTTTACTCCCAAAACCCATCAGTATATTTGCTCATTGTCATATAATTTCAGCTGTTTGGTTTCAGGGAGAAAGAGTTATGAAATAAGTAAAGCAATACTGGCACATAGACTGCTGAGAGATAGGCTCATAGACATATGTACATATATCTTTATTATGTCTCTGTTCCGGCTAATGTTAACGCAGCTGATGACTAACTTCACCAGTGTAGTTTAGATAACTTCAGCTTACCTGCTGGGCGACATAAGTACATTTGTGCGGATGTTTGTAATTGTAAAAGCAACATCACAGGGGGTTTAAAAGTGCGTATACTCTATGGTGATGGTGACTGAAAAAGAAGTGTGTATACTTCATTTACCTGCGTATCCTCTCACGCAGGTGTGGTGTAACTTTATTATTCATGCAGAAGTTGTGCTGATCTTCAATATGGTTCAATGACATAACTATGACATCTCTAGTCTCAGCTTAAAGTAAAATAAAGAAAGCCACTTCAAAGTGTATTAGAACTTCATATCATTGTTGAATATTCTGATGATGTGATTTGTATAAACAACCACCCTAGTATGTGGTGTTAATGTTTGGGTTCACTAGTCAGGGCTGTACCTTGGTCCCCATGCATTCTGGTTAAATATAGAGCATACATATAAGCAGACTTCCTCAAAGTTTTATGCACCCATCATTAGTACACCAGTGCTTGTTGTACCATTTCAGATTAAAAGTCTGCTGTGAAAAGATACAATCTATAGATATTTATTTAATTTATAATCACTTCAATCAATCAATCAAATTTTATTTATAAAGCGCTTTACAACAACCTTAGTTGACCAAAGTGCTGAACAAAGATAAAAACAAGTAAAAATATAAAATAGCAGTTCATTCGCATGTAAAAATCTCAACAGCCAAAGGCTGATCTAAACAGATGAGTCTTTAGCCTGGCCTTAAACAGAGGCAGGTCCATGATGGAGCGTAACTCCAGAGGCAGAGAGTTCCAGAGTTTGGGCCCTGCCACTGCGAAGGCCCAATCGCCCCACTGTTTACACCTAGACCGAGGGACCACCAGGAGGTGCTGATCAGAGGAGCGCAGGGCTCTGCTGGGCTGGTGAGGAGGTCACAAAGGTACAGAGGTGCAAGGCCATGCATGGAGCAGAAAACAGACAGAAGGATTTTGAATTGAATTCTGAACTGAACCGGGAGCCAGTGTAGAGAGAACAGTACAGGGGAGATATGGTCATGTTTGCGTGTGTTGGTGAGAAGGCGGGCAGCTGCATTCTGCACAAGCTGTAGACGGTGCAGAGAAGCCTGGCTGAGTCCAATGTAGAGGGCGTTGCAATAGTCCAAACGTGAACTGATGAAGGCGTGGATGGCTGTTTCAAGGTCTTGACGAGTGAGAAAGGATTTGACTTTGGCCAACTGGCGAAGCTGAAAAAAGCTTGCCCTGATCACAGAGTCTATTTGTTTGAGTCTGAGATGATTGTCCAAAGTCACTCCAAGATTCCTGACTGTCTGACTGAGATGGTTGGTGAGAGATGTGAACAATGGAGCTGCATTTGCTGGGCTGGGGGCACCAAAGAGGATAAATTCAGATTTTGACTCATTCAGACAGAGGAAGTTTTGCGATAGCCACTGCTTAATGTCATCCAGACACCTGTAGATGGACTGTGTGTCTGAGGAGTTCTGGGAAGCTGGCAGATAGATTTGGAGATCGTCTGCATACAAGTGGAATGAGACATTATGGCGGGATATCACAGAGCCGAGGGGCAACATATACAAAGAGAACAGAACAGGGCCAAGAATGGAACCCTGTGGCACACCGGAAGACAGAGGAGCTGAAGATGAAGAGAGGTCATTAATCATTACTGAGAAAGATCTATCAGTCAGGTATGACTTGAACCATTGGAGCACAGGTCCCTGAAGACCCACTTACTGGGCTAAGCGAGTGAGAAGGACAGAGTGGTCCACTGTGTCAAATGCTGTGGTAAGATCAAGCATTACCAACAGAACAGGTTGCTTTAAATCCAGGGAGAGCAAGACGTCACTTGTGCGACGTTGATGTTGCATGCATGTTTAAATGGCAGTAAATTTACCCAAAAACTACAATGAACTACTATTCCTCAAAGTTTGAGAGATTATAATTGTATTTTATACATCTAATAAGAATCTAACCACTTTGACATAGACATCACAAATATGTGCAGGGTTCTCATGCAGAGTTTAATTGCCTGGGGATTCAGCTCATTAATATGACTGAATTATTTATTACACCCATCAGCAGGTCTAACATTACATTAGGGAAGCAGAAACATCTAGTATTTTGTGATTCATAAAAAAATAACTGCCACAGAAAAAAGAAAATACCATCTGCTCCTCTGCGTTTGACTCAGAATCATCACAGTGTGTCAGAGTTGTTATTTTTTTCCTCTGCAAGACTATGCTGGTGCTCGATCCATCACATCTACTTCTACCTGGATGGATGGATGTAAATGCTAGGTAAAAGTGTGCTGTCATTGGAATACCAAAGTGTCATCTTCCAATGAATGTCTTGGCTCAAGTACCCATGACCACTAGATTTAATTTTTGAGCTGTGGTAGAATATCACAATTACATTTTCATTGTCAGCCAGCTCTATCTCCTTTCAGAGGGCAGGGCAATAGTAATCTGACTCTGTCACAGTAATCTCTGCCATGGGAGCTCTGTGAATCAGTCTAATTTAAAGAGATTGCACATATTTCATGGAAAAGATTGCACATTTTTTATGGAAGGAAGCGGTTGTTGTTCCTACTGAATGGCACAAGTAAAATCTCAGTTACAATGCTAAATCATGCTAGTTTCTGGAGTAATAAATACTAAGAATTATTTTACGAAGACTGTAATAAAAGAAAGTTCCCCACATTTAGCCATGTTATGAAATAGTTTGCATTTGAATAAGAGTTTTTGAATGTAATTTTAAACATGTACTAAAAGTAAAAGAGGTCTAAGCATCCTCTAGGGTTTGTTATATCCAAAGCAACTCAGAAGCAAATAACAAAGAACATAATTTTTCCAAAATCAGTTAGCGTATAGTCCAGCTGGCATATAAACTGATGGGTTTGGTAAGATAGCTGGCACCAATATGTAAACATCTTGTTCAGGCTATAATTAACAGTTCTTCATGAAATCTAAAGAAATGGGTTGTGATAACTCCAGGTGATTTATCTGAAACTTTATACATTTAATAAGTAAATATTTAAAAACTTAAGTCATATCTAACTGACTGCTTGCATTAAGACAATTATCTTTGTTTCCAAGTAGCTCTACTTGTAAAACAAACAAACAAAAAAAAACAAAAACAATGTGCACTTTTGAGATTTTCTTTCTCTGTCCTTTTAATATCCCAAAATCTAAAACCTTATGAAACAAATTATGTTTTGCAAGTAGAGGCTTTCCATTTTGGACTCACCTCACAGGTCAAGACATCTTTTCAGTTCTCTAATTAAAAAAAAAAAAAATTAAAACCAGAGACAAACTCAAAGAAGTCAGAATTTTTATTTTGCTTTACAGTTTATTTGTCTTTAGTTGTGATCAGTGGGGGCCTTTAGGGGTTGCATGCAAGGACAAATAACAACAAAAACACTTTTAGTTTATTACCTCCACCAAAGAGGCTATGTTAGGAGGTTATGTTTTACCCGGCGTTTATCTGTTTGTTTGTTTGTTTGTGTTCAAGATAACTCAAAAAGCTATGGATGTCAGAAATGGAATAAGGAACAAGTGATCATCCAGGAATCATCCAGATCGCTATCCACAAGCTTTTTAAAAGATTCTTTACTATTGGAGGAAAGGGACAATCTTGCCATCACATGGGAGAAATACAAAATTACAAAAGGACATCATGGTAGATCTGTGATGGAATTGCGACCTGTCCGGGGTGCACTCTGCACCTCACCTGTTATTTGCTGGAAAAGGCTCCAGCTTCCCCATGACCCTGAATTACATGAAGCAGTACAGAAATGAAGTAATCATGGTAGATTTTAAATACACAAGCAGCTAACCCAGACTGCCATTATCAAAGAAGATGTGTATTTTTTTCACCAACTTCAATAGCAATACCTCTAAGAGTATTTAGAACAACTCCACCCAGCAAAACCATTGCAATTAACTTGATCTAGACAATTCAGAAATTAGATTGTCATTTATCCTTGGCATTTTGTTTTTCAGTATTTACCGATGGAAAATTAATGGAAAATTAGTTTATGATGAGGTTTAAAGACATGACTCCACCGCTGTTTGTAGCGATCATCTTTAATTTAAACATGTAACTTGCGTTGTTTTCAACTCGTCTTATTAAGGTTTTAAACATTTTCACTGGTTCGTGAGTTTCACATCTGAGACTATGAGGAGGAAGAGTAACTTGCACTTCCTCTGCAGTTTTGCACCAACACACAGTTACTCTTTCCTGTCTGCATTGTGGCTGCAGCACAAGAAAGATTACAGGAAATAAGTGAAATCCAGTGGGCTTGTAAAGCTGTAGATGCTGCAGGTTTGAAACCTGGATCATTCCCTGTGTAACATGTAAACTAATACATTCTTTTTGGTCTACAAATTGTAATGTTTAAAATTTCTATTTCAGTTTAAAAACCAATAATCATTCATATATCAGTTAAATTTTCTCACTTGAGGCTCAATATTTGAAATGTAAATCTCATACTGTAAGAAATGAGGTTTCTGGCACAAGTGGCATTTTACATTGCAGTAAATATTTTCTTCTTCATCATCATGCGCAGGTTTCCATAGTTACCATACTGCTGTTAGTCCCTGTGAAACAATAATTTACTTTGAGGTATAAGCACAAAGATTGATAAAAGATTCTAACATAGTTCTTATGAGGTGCAACAGCAAAATGAATATTAAGTGTCATCTGAGCTTTAGACTGTGCAGGCACCTTACCTCTGGGATCAAATGAAGGGAACTGTCAATATTGACAACTTCCTTTTATTCAAAGGTTACCTCTGGAAGCTGCGATGGAGTGTGTACACTTCAGCTACATCAAACAAAAAAAATGTATGTTTGATTCTTATGCGTGGGAGCAGATCAAGAGTAAAGTGAACTTTGTTTCCTGTTACCTTATATGAACCTGACCTGATCCCTCACCCTTATTGGTAACATCTCAGACTCACTTTAAGTCAAGGTCCTTGCAAATGACTGTGCTTTCATGCTCTTCTGTCTCTGGACAAAGGTGACTGAAGCCACTAGATGTTTGAGGCTGCTGGTTTTAGTGTTGCACACCGCACTGTAAGAAATGAGAGCAACCAACATTTATGTGTTCATGTCTCCTCTCTCTCTCTACACAGCTGGATACTTGGTGAGGCGTGGTGGTGAAGATGGTTAGAATGTGCTCAGTAGGGCTGCTGTCATTGGGCCGGGTCAGATGGACGAATGTAATGGGAATAGGAATCCTTTATCTGCTGCTGCTATCAACCTGTCTCGGCCAAGACACGGAAGGTAACGGCAGTACTTTTTTCATATCTTATCCTCTATGTCCAATATGTCTCCTTACTTGTCTTTCCTCTATGTTTCATCTTTTCTTACTTACTTATCTTGACTTACTGGAATTAAGACTGCTTGAGTGGGAAAAAATCTCTTGGCTAGTAAGCTTCACCATGTTACGTTTTTTTTTCAGATCATAATTCAGGTTTCCTGCTTCAATACATTTGACTATGATTTAGACTTGCACTGAGTTTCAAAACAAGTTCATTTGAATCAGGTGAGTTCGGAGAGCGAAAAATCTAAAACATTAATAGTGATGGCTGTCAATGACTGCTATTGGATTACCTGCCTTACAGAAACTTGACAAAGGTCTGTATGCCAAAAACAACAGTTCAACAGACACAAAAATACAATTTTTGCAGCAACAAATTCATAAAGACAAAGTGGCAAACTTATCTATAGTCTACAGTATGTTGTTTAAAATGGTTAAAAGAAAGTCTTAGAGTAATCAATTCTCCCCAAAGCACAAACCTCCTTGCTGAACCTGTGTGGAATCCTCTTGGGAGAGACGGAGAGAACAAAAGAGCCAACATCCAGATAAGAGCTTTAGAAAATCTTTCAAGAAGCCTCCAGAACTATTCCTGAAGACTACTCTAAGAAACTAATAATAAAAAAAAAAAAAAAAAAAAAAAAAAAAAGCTAATCTGGGAAGATTGAAGCTGTGTTAAAGAATATGAAGGTGGTAGTATTTTTTGTTATATCCACCAAAGACATTGACTTTTAAAACATGGGCTATACACGGTTAATTTGATACAGAAAGCTATAAATTGGAAATGCATTTTGATTATCATGTGCTATTATTTATAATTAAATATTTTATCTGGCATCCCTTGTCTTTCAAAATTTAGGCAGACGTAAGATTCTTTGCTAGAAGTTAAAAGATTTTATTAGCTGTCGGATTTCTTACTTGCTTTTGTGTCTTTGTGTAATCCCAGACAGACTAACTGAAGTTTAGTTCAAGACACTGCAGGGCAACTGAATACGGTTGGATGTGTAGGTCCACTGCTTTGCTATGCCCAAGCTGCCCAAGTGCTGCAAACTTAGGTGAATAGCCATAGATTATCAGTATTGTTAGCCTGGTTAAGGCTGCTAGTTCAGCATTGGGCTATTACAGTCCCACTGCTGCTCATTACAGAAAAAAATAGCAATTGGATAGGGATAATTCTTTTCATTTTCCAAGTCCCCACAGTACCTCATGTTTACACGCAAATTAATGAAGTGATTTGACTCATTTATTGAGCGCCATGTCTTGTGTTTTTGCTTTAGACAGTGTAATTACAAAAAAGGAATGATGCAGTTGTAAATTATGAAATATCCAAACACAAAAGCCTCTCTTAATTCATGGCATATGAGTAAAAACAGTACTCGTATTTTGCAGGGGATTTCAGGGCAGTCTAGTTTTTTGGTAGTACTACGCAACTTCTGACTAAAAAGCATGTACATACATATTTGTTTATGGTAGCATGCTTAAAAACAGGATTACTCCTGAAAACAGTCTGCTGCCACAGTATTCAGCTGATTCAATCAGAAAAATCAAAATTAGAATTAAAAAGCTCTGAGATGATTGCAGAATTAGACCAGTGATTCCGGGCATCTACTGGTACATCTCACAAAATTAGAATATTATGAAAAAGTTCAATATTTTTCGTCTCTAATTTCAGAATGTGAAACCCATATATTATATAGATTCATTACACAGAGTGAAACATTTCAAACATTTATTTCTTGAAAATTTGATGATTGTGGCTTATAGATAATGAAAACCCAAAATGCAGTGTCTCCGAAAATTAGAATATTACATAAGAAGATCAATGGGAAAAAAAAAGGATATTTTACACAGAAATGCCAGGCTTCTGAAAAGTATGTTTATTTCCATGAACTCAATACTTGGTTGGGTCTCCTTTTGCATGAATTACTGCATCAATGCAACATGGCAATAGAAGCGATCAGTGTGTGGCACTGCTCAGGTGTAATAGAAGCCCAAGATGCTTTGGTAACAGACTTCAGGTCATCTAAATTGTTGGGTGTGGTGTCTCACATCTTCATCTATGGGGTTCAGATCAAGGGAATTTATTGGCCAATCAAGCACAGTAACACCATGGTCATTGAAGCAGCTTTTGGTACCTTTGACAGTGTAGGCAGGTGCCAAGTCCTGCTGAAAAAAAAAGCTTGTCAGCAGAAGGAAACATGAAGTGCTCTAAAATTTCCTGGTAGATGGCTGAGTTGACTGTGCACGTCAGAAAACACAGTGAACCAACACCAGCAGATGACATGGCTCCCCAAAGTCTTCCCTATGATTGTGTATCCATCTGACCCAGACTGAGAGACCATTCAAAGGTTTAGAATACCTTTAGTGGTATTTTGAGTTAATTAGTTGATTAGGGTGTGACACATGACTTTCTAAGATTGCAGTTTTTCACAATATTTTAAGTCTCTGAGACACTGTATTTTGGGTTTTCATTATAAGCCACAATTGTCAATATTTCAAGGATTGAATATTTGAAATGTTTCACTCTATGTGTAATGAATCTATAAAATATATAGGTTTCACATTCTGAAATGAGTGACAAAAAATTTAACTTTTTCATAATATTATAATTTTCTGAGATGTACCTGTAATAGTCATGATGGGTAGCAGACTCACAGACAGACATAAAGTACAAAAGTACCAGTGCAAACATGGGGCCCAGAAACTGCAGCATCTACGTGAGCGGCTGTCTTGGCCACAATGTAAGAATATTAGCACTTCATGCTTTATGGAAACATCTCATATCTTTATGGAGGTTTATTTTAACAATGACAATAAACAACTGTTTTAGGAGTTGATATTTGGGTGGTTAATGGTACACAACAAGCAAACACTGCTGCTGTCCACGGTGATAAAAGAAACTAAACGGATCACCAGCATCTTTTGGGAAATTTCATTTAAATATAAAATTAGATAAATGAACAAACGCAACAGTGAGAAATTAATACTATTATTTTTAAGAAGCATCGTAACCTTATGAGGAAATTAAATGTAACCTCAAAGTAGACCCCGTGGACCACGCCACCCCCACCTCAGAGTGTGTGAATGTCTTTAGGGGAGCTTGTCTGCTTTTCAGGGAAGCTGAACTCCCTTTAGCTGGAATTCAGATGAGGAGTAAAACCCATTTATCTGACAGTGGTGAAATCACATGAAAGTAATTATTTCTAGGTTAAAAAAAACATCCACGCTAATTTTCAACTGAACTGGGGGCAAACTGAAGCAAGAGTAAACTGAAATTAAGTTCTTGCCGATGAAAGAGCTCAGTACAATAGTGTACTGACTTCCTGCTTGATTATTCAGAATATTAATACTCCATTAACCCATGTTTTTTTTCCAGTTTTCTATAGCTGGTGTATAGATGGAGCCAAAGTGTAATGAGTTACCCTGAGGATCCTTAATACAGCCACACACAGGGAGTTCTGGACAAATGACCAGTTTATTGGTGGAGGAGTATGAACAGAAGATCAGTCCAGGGGAATGGTCTGCAGAAGAAACCAGGCAACAGCTGGGAGGTAAACAGGATGGCAAAATACTCGTCCAGGCAAAGACAAGGCTCAGAGATCCAAAGACAGGCAGGGTCGGTAACCAGAAGATCCGAAAGGTAGCGGTATCCGTCGAGGGCAAGGCAAGGAGGGTAATCCAGGGGCATGAAGCAGAGGGTCGGCAACTGAGGAACAATCCGTAGAACACTGGAACAAAACTAGACATAGGTCTGATTATTATCTGGCAGAAAAGGAGGGATTGGAGGGAGCTTAAGTAGGCAGTGAGAGAAAAGGAAACCAGGTGAACTGAATGAGGTAGCAGAGGCAATTAGGAAGCCAGCAGGTGGATCGAGTTACCAATGATGAGCGCCAGGAGATCAGGGTGGCAAAAACATGACACCAAAGGGTTTTCTCTGCAGAGTGGAAGAGGATTGTATATTTGCATCATGCGTGTCTATAAGATTGGACTTGAATGTTTGAAGGAACAATTAACTTTATGTCTGCAAGGTTACTTGAAACATCTCTTTCTCTTCATCTCACATTTATATGTCAACTTGCATTCAGTTACAACTGACACCTCACAAAGTTGCACACATGAATGTCATGGATTTGCTCACTGAAGTGATCTACTTTAATGACTCTAGGTTTGTAGTTGATAAACAATATTTTACAAGCTGTGTTCCCTTTCAACATGCATGAGTGTTGGTGAGTTTTTAATTAGCTTTATTCACAAGGACACTAGCTTCATTTCAGCTCTCTGGAACCTCACATCACTGTGGTATTTGAATGGTATAATTACCCCCAGTTAAGAGTTTATGTTTCCCAGGTATAAAAGATAAAAGTTTCTTTCTTTTTTTTTTATGATCCTCATTTTCAAATTGACCAAACAGTGTCAAATCAGGCTGCAGGTTTGCAAAAAACATTTGCTACTTATTGCCTTCACTCACTCTGTTTTATTGAATGTATTTCTGCTCATCTCTAAAATCAGCATGATCTTTCAGCTTATAGCTTCCTTTAATCATTGACTCCAAATGAAATGTTTATGTAAGGATTAGTGCTGAGTGAGAAATGGTAAAGTGAAATGAGACCATTAACTCCAATGACTCCCTGTTCTCATGTTGACACTGATTATGAAATAATATCTAGTCATAAGTGTGTAAGCTTTGCTTCACTGGCTGTTTTCATTAAATGTAGCTTTTCTCCAAATGTAAACTAGATTTAACATGAGGATGAAAGAAACTATGAGCTGAATATAGTGCGGTCAAGGAGTGTAATACACTTTCATTTTAAAATGTACTCATCGGATGACAAGATTACTGCTGTTGAATACCATCTACTGTAGTTATGATACAAAATTTTTTGCAGTGAAATAAAGTCATTGCTGTACTTTTGTGTTCCTGTAAACTGTATGAACAACCTTGTTTTAATTGTTTGTCTGTTTGATTATGGCAAAAGAAATATATATTTTTATAATATAAAACTTCATAATAAGAAGAAAATTGACAAATGCAATATGTTGTTTATATCTCTGTAATAGTTTTAGATTTTTAAATATGCATCGAATTTAGCATGTAGGTTATAGTGCATTTAAGATTAATAAATTGTCTAGATTTCATAGATAATCTGGTGACTCAAAAGTTATGGGTTGCATCTTATCCACCATGTAACCAGCAACATTTACGTTGAAGTGCATCCACCTGTCAGCTTTAGTTTAGCCTAAAGTTTGCTGTTATGGCTGCAGTTGTACTTCTACTACTGCGGTGCATCATTTTTCATTGCTGACAGACATCATTATCAATTTGGTATAAAATGCATTTTATTGTATTTCTCTTTGCATCTTAAACCATAAATTTTAATTTGTAAGAAAACCTCCAAAACATAAATGCTTCTGTCATTCTAATTGCCGAGCGAGCTGCACACATGCATTGACCCATGTGAGACTGGGTGCCTGCTAAAACGAAAGAGACAGGCTGAATATGAGATTTTTTTCGTCCCTTTCTTTTTAGTTTGTTTCTTCTTTAAATAGACTGCCAAGGCACACAATCAACCAACTATTTTGTCTTGACAATAACAATGCAGCATGAATTTTATTTTAGAAACTGAAGTACAGTGCTGCCTGCCGTAAACATCATTTCTTTTCTGTGCAGATTTACAGTGATGTGTTCATTTTATTTTGGTTGATGTTAGCGTTTAATGGAAAGATTATTGACAAACTACAAAAGCGACCAGAGCATTTGTGTAGGATTGAAATACTTCCTGCACATTATCGTTCCTATTACTGGTGAAATACATTGTGTGTTATTGTTGGTGACACTCATCATTTATTCTGTTAAGACCTGCCTGAGCAGATGCACTTAGTCTTGAAGCAGTTTTTAATGATTTAAGAGCTGAGTGGAGAAGGCCAAGTGAACCTCATGCATTATTATGAAAGGTAATGTTGCTGCTGTGATGGCATGGTCTGTGTGTGTGTGTGTGTGTGTGTGTGTGTGTGTGTGTGTGTGTGTGCTGTGACCAGTGTGTCAAACATAACCCCTAACTGGAGCTTCACTCTTCATATAATCACATTCACAGTTGTGTGATGTTATCTGTAAATAAACATCACCCTCCAGCATTTAATGTTATCAACTGAATTTCAATTATTAATAAATATCAACCAATTCCCATGAAACAAGCTGGTTTTTCAGATGTATATAGAGTTTGAATTGCAATGATATACATTATCCATTAGCTGTCATATCTCTGTGCTTTTCCAATTGTGTGCATATATATCAAATATTGTGTCTGTTTGCATATGCATCTGTGTATCTTTTTTTCCCAATCATACATACAAACACAGAAGGAGGGGAAATTATTGCTGTTCTTTCACCATGCACAGTGGATGTTTCAGTGGACTTTGCTGCATTAACGTTCATTAATCAGCCAAGAGCAGAGGAGAAACATAGCAGCAGATATGAAAGCAAGAGATGAATAGCAAAGACAATCTATCACATGTAATTCTCTGAGTTGTTTTTGATCTAAAATAGTTTGAAGTATAGCTGCTCAATCACAAGCCCGCCTAGGTCTAATGCCTGCGGTTTACTGGAACCACAAATAATGATATTTAGTTCCTATCAGTGTGATTTACAGTCAGATTTTAATATTTCTGGCTGTGACTCGTTTTGTGGTTAAATGTCTTCAATCTGTTTCCACACAAGCAGTACCTTTCTTTCTTCCTTTTTTTTTCTGTGCCTCTTGTCTGTTAACCATTTCTTTCCATCACCACTTGTTATCCCCCTTCCTATGCATGCATGTCAGAAGAGGACTGATATTTGTAAAATGTCCTCAGCTTTCTCTTTGCTTTCAGGAAGCAGTTCTTTTTATTTTGACACTTATCACTTCATCAGATCTTGCAATCCCTCGCTTTTCCTTTTTTTAAACTACTTTTTTACGCTGAGTGAATAAAATTTGAAATGAGTGTATTTGGCAAGCCGACACAAAATCTGTTCTGGGGAGTTTTAGTTTGTGTTTAAATAATCTAATAACAGATGTACTTGCAGTGCCGTTAAAGCAGTTCATTGAGGTCAGATAAAAGGGATTAAAATAGAATCAGCAAATATATCAGCAAATATATACAGCAGACATATAACACAAATGCTGATGGAAAGTATAGAAATCAGCTTACATACGCCCCCTGAAATCTTACATGTGTTGAGTATGCTGAGGATGCTGCAGTCAGAGCTTTAAGGGTGGGCACAGTTGACATTTCTTTACAGAGAAATGCTGAAACTCTAAAACTGACTGCAATAACTTGTAGGAAAAAAAAAACCCACATTTGATTGACTGATTTATTTATTTATTCATTCCTGTATTTTACTTGTCTGCAACACATTTTACACTGATTCTCAGTCATGAGTGGGTTAGAGTTCCGAATCTTAAAATAAAAAAAAAGAAACAAAAACAAACAAAAAAAAAAAAGCTAAACAAAAAATCATAGCTAATGATCTTAAAAAGCAATAGTGTTTAGTAACTGTGGTCCAACACAGCCTGCAGGATTCAGCAAAATGTCATGCTTTCATGTTGTCATAGTTACATGGATGTCCCCTTAGAGGGTAATTGTGTACTGGCCCAGCTCTGAATAAGTTATAACTCTCAGAGCAGTAAGGGTAAATGTGCTATTACTGGCAATATCAACGGATTTAACTGTCCTCCTTAACTTGGTGTATGTTAAAAAAAAAAAAAAAAAAAAAAAAAAAAACACACACATATTATATTATATATATATATATATATATATATATATATATATATATATATATATATATATATATAGTATTTAAAAAAACGGTTTAAAAACCTCTACTTTTAGTCTAAAATGAGGCATTAGTGAGGATGTCAGACAGTGATGATAGATGGAAAGATGATGGTGACTGTGAAAAAGCCTGTTGTCAAGTTTTTTACAGTAAATACATGTGGCGGTGAAGTTTTAAAAACCACTAAATACATATGTGCATCAGCAGAAATAATTCATGACATTTAAAAAAAGTCCCCCCCCCCCTAATTTCCACTGGGTCTTTGTACACCATGTTTCATTACAACTTCTGCAGAATGCTAAATCATACTGGGACCATTCCAGATGGGTATGGTCTACATAACTGCATTTGCAAGATCACAAATTCACACGTGCTTTTAATTGGTACATCACTTTAATGGCTGTTTACTGATGGCTTACCTGACTTGAATGGACTGATTGGATAGTATGCACTGAAAAGAAGCAATATGTTAAGAAGAATGTTAAAATCATTGCCTGCTCCTAAACCTGCTGATATGTTGACTAGTCCTTTTCTCCTTATTGCTTTTATCCTTGTAAAAAGGATGTGTGGCGTCGATTAAAATCTTGTGAGTCTCTTTATCTTGTGATAAACATCTTCTCGTCCATGATAACAAACAGAACAAAACCCAGTGTTCAGTTACAGCAAACAGGTAGGGGAACTTAATGTCTGACTCTACCTGAACTGCTGGGCTTGTTCTGTTAAAAATAGACATAGCACGTATGTTTAGCAGAGAACCACAACAAGGCACGTTTGGATACATCTGAAACTTGCTGCAGCACACCTGGTGTACCTAGTTAAACTGCTGCGATTAGGCCACAACGCAGATGGAATGCAGCAAGCCCGCACCCTGTGGAAAGTGGCCTCAGCTGGTTTCACTCATCAACTCACAAAGATATAAGCTCACACTTTTTCATGTTTTTATCTGATTTACTGTGTGAAAAAACCTGAAACGCCAAGTAGTTTCACATGTCAGGAAACTAAATTACCTGGCTTAAATATTTCTTGTATAATGATGTAGGATCTGTTCTACCATACAGCTTAATAATTTTTTCAGGTATCTAATGCATGAACTTGCATCTAAACTGAGAATACTTGGAAAGCGTGTTCCGTCTTTCTTTCATGACAGTCATTCTGGTTTGACCACCATTTTGTCTGCCACAAGTAAAACTTGTGTGATTGTATACATACAATACCATTCCTTCATTAAGAGTCAAAATGAGTACTAAAACACTATCTGTAAAATATTCTGTTCAAGTTCTAAAAGTGGTAACCAAAATAAAGATGTAGTACTCTCAGGAGTCAGCCTCTTTGTTTGCATGTCTGCAACGGTCTCTGGTTCAGTGTCATGTAAGTGCCATAATCTATCTGCAACAAACACTTCAAACCTTTTAGTAGGTGATCTTGTTCAGCAGAAAACTTGGCTATTCAGATTTTGTAGATTGCATCCACTTCCATTTTTTTTCTAGTTCATCACTTTGACCTGAAACCACCTGTATCAGCAGTTTTAGGGAAAGTTTATAGGATCGTTTGGGCTTTCCGGAAGAAGCCTTTGCGGATTTCCACAATGTGCCTGCAGAACAAGTGTTGTCTGATTACTACAACTAAAGCTGTCAGTTGTGCTTAACCCTGCACTTGCTGGGAGCTGGGCTGACACTCAGACAGTGAGAGTCTGTGTAATGGATAAGCCAGCACAGTAGCAAAGTAGTGATCTCTACAACACCAAACGTGTGTGTGTGTGTGTATTTTTCTGTGCACTGTTTTGTGTGTGAGCAGTTCAGCAATCCGTTGTCTCTCGAGATGCATCAATCTAACACAAGGTCACACTTCCTCATTTTAGCAATCCCTTTTTCTTGCATTCATTTTCTCTTTCTCCACTCTCCTCCCATCAGAAGTCCCCATCCATCTGCTCATCACATTTTCTCCTCTTCTTCAGTCATTACAGTTTGTCGTCCTACCAGTTCCGCTCTTAGCTTCTTGTCTTTACTCCTCTCAAAAAAATTTTTTTTTCCCCATTTCTTTTTTTTTATCTCATCTGTTCCACCTCTGTCCTCCATGGATGAATGGAGCGAAGGTGAGGATGGATGGAGAGATGAGCAGTTGATGGATGAATGGTTGGCTGGTTGGATAGAACAGGAAAGACAAAGAGGAATCAGACCCTAGGGAGGTGTGTAGATTGCTGCACCTGCCAAGGGAAGCTTAAAAAGGACAAAATACATAAGAACTTTTAGAGGAAAAACACCCTTTACCACTTTTGATCTTTTACTACATACTCCTGGAAATTCTAGTGTGAAAGATGGTGCAAGATATGTTCAGTTGCTGATCCTGTCAAGTAGTTCTGCAATAGAGCTAGCACGTATAGTGTTTTTTTTTTGTTTGTTTTTTTTTTTACCAGCATTGTTAATCAGGGATTTAAAAAATCATTTTAATTTACACTTTTTAAAAGAACACACATCTAATAAGGAAATTATCTGTAGAGGGTTCTTTTGTTTTTTATTTTAGGTAAGGTATATATTGTAAAAAAAAACAACAAAAAAACAAAAACAAAAAAACCCCAAAATAATTATCCTATGAACTCTGTGGCACCCTATTAATGTCTAAACACCTACACATACTGCTGGAGTGGTACATGCATGATACTTGTTGTATTAGGACATAGTGATACCATTATTTTCAAAGTCTTTCCAAGTTTTTAAGATCTACTCAAACAACATTTAGGCACATTTTGTAATTTTGTAAAAATGTTTTTAAACAAGGCTCTTAAGAGATTATTTTGTCTAGTTCATCCAAGAAGACATTTTATGAAAAACAGTTAACTTTCCTATTTGTTTGTGGACACTATAAAGCAATCCTTCAGGCTGTAAATAAAGCTCTTCTTTAGGGGAGGAATGTATTTTCAGGTATTTCTCAACTTCAACATGAATGTGTCTTGAGATGATGCCATTTATTTCTGGTATGCGTTCATACATTCCTCAGACATATTTTGGAGTTCATCATCATTGGGTTTGCCTGTGTATGTTCTAGACTCAAGGCAAAGTAAGCCAAGCAAATATGTAACAGATGGTAACAAGCAGAATTCAGTGAAGTACAACTTTCCCAATTGAGAACAAATCTCTCACAATATGGCATGATGAAAGAAACTGATGCACAAGCTTAGAAAGTTTCTTAAAGTCAGAGTAAAAAATGTTAAAGCAGAAAGTCAGCAACTGCTGGGTGATTTATTATCTCTGGTCAGGGCTAAATCCCTTTGTTTATGTTGCTTCTAGTGTGTATGCTAACAGAGGACAAGAGGGTTCTTTTGTATTTTGTATACGATGGTCATGAACTCATAATACACTGTGGATTAACTGTTGGTCAGTACAACAGCAAATGGTAACATTAGTAAAACTAGATTAGTCTGAATCATAGCTAATAAGCTCGGAAATCAACATGTTATATCAAATTTATTTCTTTGTAAAAGATATAATTTATTGTTATGTCATTCTAAAATTCGTGAAACAGTGACGGCAGGGCTACTACTGCTCACATTTATTATAGATGACTCGGTCATTTTGTCCTATTGGCTCGGAATACTCACACACACACACACACACACACTCACAAGCAGCTTTGTCCATGTGTCCGTCTGAGTCATGACCACACATGTATATTTTATAGTAACTCTAGTACGTGTGAGACAAAGCTACGTATGAGCTCAGTTGTGTAAAGGGTGTTTATGTTTGTGTATCATAGAGACAGTTGCTAAGCTGTTTGTTTTGTAAGTAATCAGACAAAAAAACTTGATCTCAGCAAGTTCGAGCTTGCGTGGACTGTAGTAATTGTTGTGCAGTAAAGTCACTTTTTTCTGTATTTTCTTCCTCTGTTGGTTTTGTTCTGTTTCCGCCACCTTTGGCCTGGATGTCCCTGCTTATTCTGTTTGCCTGATTTAGGCAAAGCAAGGCAAGTTTGTTTGTTTTGCCCAATTCAGCAAGGTGAAGCATAATTTAAAACTAAAAACAAAACAGAAACAAAGTAGAAAGGTCATTAGACAAACAGTATGAACAACATGGTCAAGTTTAAGAAAAATGCAGATTTTGACTTAAATAAAAAAAAATATTCAAAAGCAGCCAAGAAAACAGGTATTTAACCTGGATTTAATAAGTGTAAGCAAATCTCACTCTTTCTGGGAGTTTGTTGTAGATATGTGAAGCTGAATGCAGCTTTTCCATGTCTGGTTCTGATTCTGGTTGTTTGTTGTTTCCCATTCGAGTTGTCCCTTTGAAGGTGTTGCCACAGTGATAATCGCTCAGGTGAATTAGCACGTTTTATGACAGATACACTTCCTGACACAACCCTCTGCATTTATCCAGGCTTGGGACCGGCCCTCAGAGAACATTTCTTATTGGGGGCTGCCACCCCATCTGGTTCCAATTCTGGTAACTGATAATAGATTAGACCATGATGATGTGAGGAGTCTGGTAGGTTCATACTGGGTCAAGAGGATGCTGAACCATTCAGAGCTTTATAAACCAGCAACAGAACTTCAAAGACTATCTTCAGACAAACAGGCAGTCAGTGTAAAAACTTCAACATTGGAGTGATATGGTCCACTTTCTTGGTCGTAGTAAGGACTTAAGGAGCAGAGTTCGGAATAAGCTGCAGTTGTATAATTGACTTCTTAGGCAGACCTGTAAAAACACTGTTATAAGCCCTAAAGAGTTCATGTCGCTCTGCTGCTAATCGCTCTTCACTGGCTTTCAGTCACAGCATGCATCACATTCAAAGCTCTGTTTCTGGCTTACAAAACAATAACTACTGTCTGTCCTGTCTATCTGCTCTCCTTAATCCTACATCCCTCATGACCGTTACACTCTGCCAGTGAAAGACACCTTGTGCTTCCACTACAATGTGGCACGAAATGTGAAGCCAGACTCTTTTTTTTTTTTTTTGTTCCCCGGTGGTGGAATGATCTACCAAACTCTCTCCAATCTGCAGAGTCCTCATCTACTTTTATGAGCAAGCTAAAGTCTCAGCTGTTTAAAGAGCATTTCTGCACTGAGCTTAACTCTCCTACTTGTCACAATGAATTAGAAAGATTTGTGCAGCTCTTTGGTCCAAGTCAACACTGAATAAGCTGCGTGCACTTACGTACAAGACAAAGTTGTGTGATGAAATTGTGTTCTCAAAATTATATGTATGGACTATTGTAGCGAGGGGGAAGAGAACAAAATAACATTACACTGCATCTAGCGCTACACGGCAATACCTGCATCCAACTTAACACGCAAGAAACTGACTACCGCCTAAATATGATGTCCTGACCTATTTGATTTCTTGCTTGTAAGTCGCTTTGGACAAAAGTCTCTGCTGAATGTCTGTAGAACAGAACAATGATCAAACTGACTTGTTGTAAAAGCATGGACATCAAATATTTTACCCTTGATATATTGTTTAGGTAATAGTGGGCTGATTTTGTGATTCCCTTAAATGTGTTTTTCAAATATTGTGGTATTAAAATGTATTTAATTTTCACTTTGGGCAAACATGACCATTTCTTGGTCTTTATTTGTGGAACAATCTATAATTTCTTTGCATTTGTTTACCCAGATACTTTAAATTAACAGTACTTGTCCTCCAGGTCTAAAAGATGTAACTAAATTCGAAATGTGTTCATGTTCATATGCCACATAAAATTACAACCTAAGCTGCTTAGTGTTTCATACTATTTAATTTTTATTATTTGAGGAAGAAATCAGGTTGACAGAGAGGGGAGGCAGATAAGAAGAGACCTGGGAAGAAAGAAAGCAGGAGGAGGGAAAAAGGGAGAGACACAGAGATGCCCCATAGAGAACAAATGGCTTGTTAGTAATATATGAGGGGCATCAGCTTACACTGAAGGATAAAAAGGCAGTCAAGCAGGGGATACACATCTGTCATCTGGTGCTCGCACACACACACAAGCCAGCTGGTAGAGTGTGATGTAACTAGTGACTATTGTTCCATAGCTCATGGATCTTTCTGGGTTTCTATCCTGAGATGCACCTTAAGTAAACCACTGTCATGGTAAAAAATTATGTCCAAAATACACAATTAAAAATTTACATTTTGTGTATGTTTTGTCACATAAACTATATATTATCACCTTACTGATCACCCAAAGCTCATAAAAAAAAAAAAAAAAAAAAAAAGGTTTATGTTTGGTATTTTTATGCAAATGAAGTATAGAAGTAGTTTCTCCATCCATTTTTAGCAAGCTTGATACGAATCATGTCATAAATCCCTGATTTGCGCCTTTTAAAATGTCTACTGTACCTGCTACTCTACTGTACTTGGTAGGCTACTCTACTGTACATGTTACTCTACTGTACCTGCTACTCTACTGTACTTGGTAGGCTACTCTACTGTACCTGTTACTCTACTGTACCTGCTACTCTACTGTACCTGGTTGGTACTCTACGTCCTCAAAATCAAAGCGCTGCTAAACAGATGTGAGTGAAAAGAGTTGCATTTTGGCTACAGTGTCAGTGAAGATGTTTACAAGGCAAAGTGTAAAACATTTCATTGACTGTGCAGTCACGTTCACTGTGGCCTGTCCAACATCTAACAGCACTCATCAGGAGAGTGTGATCATTTATTTATATGCTGCCTTACCCAATATAAATGGCCACTAAAACATATTGTTAATGAAGGAAAAGTTAATAAATACACGCATAAATAAATGTGTAGGGAAACAAATATTATTAAATTAAAATATAGGCTTTTCGTACATTAAAATGTTGAGAACTTTCTATTTTGTATGTCATTTTTTAAAGGAATCCGTGTTAAGTGATCATTCAGTGAACTATTTTATTCGTATTTTTAAACTGTTATGATGGCATGACTTCCTTTCATGAGAATCATGAAAGGATCGTCGTGATCCTTTTTAAGGATTTCAAGGAAATCATGAGAATGGCAGCAAACATACAGTTCAATATGTAAAAATAAACAGAGGTGTATAAAGTAGAAGTAGAAAGTAGAAGTCCTGTCTGGCAACTGTCCAACCAATCACTAAACTAGGTGGATTTAATCAGCTCAGCTCCACTACAGGTAGATGAGCCTGTTAGTGAAAACTCCTGTTCTAAATGCACTGGTAGATCTAAAAACAGGGCAGGACTTCTACTTTATTTTTACTTCTACTTCTGCTTTATACACCTCTGATAATAAACAATGAGGAACCATTTATTTCACGGCATGACGCTATGGCAATGCGTTGCTATGGAAACGCCCAACAGAACGATGTAACTGTATATTAACTTGCCGGATTATTAGTGACCATGGTATAAATTATATGAACTATTTGTCATCCCACTCCTCCCCGTGTTATTTTTTTAACCCTTTCACGCATGAATTCATGGGAAAAAAAAGCAACATTTTTTTAAATACAGTATTTTACCTCTGCAGACCAAGGCAATTATATTTTTTGTTTATCAGTGATATTTAGAATTTATTTACAATTTAATTTTAACATATTCAATGAAATATTTATAAAATGAACATAATTAGAGTAATTATAGTATGTAAATCTTCTATGAAATATAGTTGTATCATTTTATTTTTTTATTTAGCGCAAAGGCAAACTTGTGTAATTACATAATGTTAAATTATATCATATATATATTTATTCTAAACGTGTTGGAAACGACTCACTAACATCCACTAAAGTGGTTTATTTACAAATATATCATCCTCATTCATGTACAAGATAAAAGATTGTAAATACAGGGCCACTATGCATGAAAGGGTTAAAGTTCAATGTTGCACACCCTACACACAGAAATCTTCCTTTAAGTGCCTCTAGTGCTGTTGCCATGTGATTCATCACACAGTATTAAATAGGTTAATATATTACACAATAGCTAAATATTGTGCATATGGCTCTTTATTACATTTTTCCTCATATGTTAGTAAAGATCCATGTAATTACAGCTTTATGAAGCCTAACTAGCTTAACTTTATATCCAACAATGTTGCACAAAAGTGTATTCATTAAAGCAACAATCTCAAAGTTTGATTAATTAATTACTTGACCATTCCTTTACTTAAGACACTAGGACAAAACATAACTGCTGCACCATTAAATGTGGACTGGGGCTGTGGTGGGCGTCCCTTATTTTAACTTGTGAAAGGTGGCGACCCTACATTTACTGGTCAGGACCACGCAAGCAGGCAAATGGCAACAACCATCAGCTTGAAGTTAGCCTGTTTATACATAAATATCACCTATGGAGGTAATGTTGGAACAAACTAATTTGAACTTTTCCATATCTGTCAATAGCCAAATCCAGTCAGGGGTAAAAACATATCAGACTGTTTTTACCTAAAGACTTTCAGGTTTTTACTTAGTGGAGTTTATGAAGAATGCTCTTGAGAGCAACTAGTATTTGCAGGGAAATTGTTGGTAAATAGGTGAGTGGTTAGGCTAACTTTGACGTAAGTGTCAAAGTTGTCAATAGATTTTTGAATTTATGATTACTATTTCACACTGTAGGGATACCATGTCAATAGATTATATGTTCTTGCAGTCTGTAGTTACGTTCATTGGTACAATTATTCTGCAGCAATACCTTTGATACATGCGTTCCTAAGACACCATAAACTAAAGCTTCAGAAGACTGGCGCCCAGCATTGTTAAGTTTTATGTAATTTTAGCTGCTCAAGTTTACGGAAGCGCATAATTGCCACCTTAATGATAATTTTTAAAAAAAGAATAAAAAAAAAAAAAAACAGAGCGGGGGTACATTATGACATTATACTGTGATAGTTTTATTGTAAAAATGTGAAAGTGTCACTTCATAACTTGATAAGGTTTATAAACCAGGCGTGATGAACTCATCATGTTAGAAGCGTAATTCTACCGGCGGTGCATATAACCTTTATAATGTTAATCCTAGTTTTAAAAGGACGGCAAGGCCATAAGCATAACCACTGATACGTGTTAACCAAAATCAGCACACACACGCAGACACACGCATGTTACTGTAATGTATGTTGCCAACTGTCCCACATTCCTGTGTGTACAACAATAAATCAGAGCAGATCAATTGATCCTTGACAAATAGAACTAAAATGTTTCTGCAGGATAAGAACAATTTCCATCAAATGTATTTTGCTCCAATAATCCTCGGTTGCAACATGCAACTAAAAGTACGGTACTTTTTGTTACATGATCTTAAATATAAACTAATAACATTATAACACAATAAGGTCTCCTTTGTTATTTGTGTGAGAGTTCTATGCTTCTGTACAAATGTAGTCATCAGTTGTTATGAATATAGTCAGCAATGCAAATATAAGTTTGGTTCAAAACAACTGAGGACAGTGAACTGGGACTGAGCAGCTTATGCTATGCAAGAGAAGCTTCAAAACCCGAAGTATGGTATGCCTGAGTAGGATGATCACTGGGTTTCCAACTAATTCTAATCCTAATTCTGGACTGAACTAAAGACAAATCAAAACAAATAATGTTGTATAATGATGTAATCTTGCATTTACACTTTGGGGGAGACTGAATATGCCTCACAAATTTCTGTATGTCATAAATATCATCTGTAAGGTTTGTGCTAGTAGATGACATCTGAAAACTTTGCTGATGTAAACACAAATCCACACAGCTCATTTATTAATAACAAAAAATAGCCTTCTAAGCAAACTGTATGCCAGTAAAGTCGCAAACAACCAAACTTGATGATCAGTAGTCTATAGTTCACTGACGACACATTTACCAGTTGCTTCTTATTTTGACATGGGACATTTAAACATGACTATCTGATCAGTTAAAACCTTTTGTTTTAATCTTTGACTCAGATTAAAATAACAAAAACTTTCTTTCTTGGATAAGCAAACAACTGCTTCATACACATCATTTCTTGTTTAAATTTAGGTAAGGAATGAACAGAACACAAATGCAAAAAATAATATTTTTAATTTAATTGTAGCCAGGTAACATTAATAAGGAAAACCTCTTGCAGTCACTGTACTGTATCACCCCCCACTCCTCCTACAGCACCCCACCCACCACCATTGTTTCCAAGAAGACAAACTTTCTTTTAATCATTTAAAATAGATTTGGGCAACAGTTCACCAGGATTCCTGGAGGTTTTTCAGTGTTGTTGCTTTGAACATTGGTTGCTTTTTCTTTTACTTTTACTTTAACACTTTCTGCTTGTTAAAGCATGTCACACTGGCCTATGAATTGCTCTAGCATACAAAGGCTCAAAACAAGAATGAGAAAAATTACATTTGTACTTTAGGCACTATAATTTTTCATATTCATGTTGTCCATTTTTTTTTCTAGATATGCTGTCTTTTAACAAAAGATACTCCTGTAAATGGTGGTGAAATTACTAGTGAACTCTGCCGCACAGTTTAATAAGTCACAGTGAAATTAATGTCCTCTGTGAATTTTTGTCCGAAACAGAAACTAATAAATATGCAATAGGGTCAGACACAAAGTTCACTTGTCCATGCCTTAATACGTTAAATTATCAAGTGAATCTTGACCAGAACATACATCATCCACACCACTTATGTACGGAGTGGATTTTCACCTTAAATATGTATAGCAGTTTAAATTAAGGCGTGTGTCCTTAACTTAAGCGACATGTAGATTTAATTCAATTCAATTCAATTCAACTTTATTTATATAGCGTCAAATCACGGCAATGCCATCTCAAGACGCTTTACAGACAGAGAAGAAAAACATAATGAAAGCCAATTCATAATAGCCTATATAAGGAAACCAACAGATTGAGTTGAGTCCAACTCAATCTCCCATCCTGAGCAAGCACACTGGCAACAGTGGGAAGGAAAAAACTCCCTTTTAACAGGAAGGAAACCTCCTGCAGAACCCGGCTCAGGACAGGCAGTCATCTGCCTCTGCTGTGTGGGGGGAAGAGGACAGAAAGACAACAGACAACAGGAACTGCTACTCCCGGCCAGGGAGACCTGCTGAGACAGGAGACATACATGTTAGTGATGCAACACTGTTATTGGGGGGGGGTAAAAGAAAGAGATAAAGAGAAAAAGAAAGAAGCTCAGTGTATCAGGAAATGTCCCTCAGCAGTCTAAACCTATAGCAGCATAACTAAGGGATGCTAACCATCCCTAGCTATAGGACTTATCAAAAAGATAAGTCTTCAGCCTAGTCTTAAAGGTGGGGAGGGTGTCTGCTTCCCTAACACTAACTGGGAGCTTATTCCATAAGAGAGGGGCCTGATAACCAAAGGCTCTGCCTCCTGCTCGGCTCTTTGAGACTCTAGGAACCACAAGTAAGCCTGCAGTCTGCGAACGAAGTACTCTGCTTGGTATATAAGGAACTATGAGGCCTTTGATATATAGTGGTGCCTGGTTGTGGAGGGCTTTATATGTAAGGAGAAGGATTTTAAATTCTATTCTAGATTCAACAGGCAGCCAATGAAGAGAGGCTAAAACTGGAGAAATATGATCTCTCCTGCTGGTTCTGGTCAGGACTCTAGCTGCAGAATTCTGGATCAGCTGAAGGCTTTTCAGGGCATATTTAGGACAGCCCAGTAATAGAGAGTTACAGTAATCTAGTCTCGAAGTAACAAAAGCGTGAGCCAGTTTTTCTGCATCACTCTGAGACAGAATGTCCCTAATTTTGGCTATATTACGTAAATGAAAGAAGGCTGTTTTAGTAACCTGCTTAATATGTGGACCAAAGGACAGGTCAGGGTCAAATATTACTCCAAGGTTTCTCACTGTAGCACTGGAAGCTAAAGTAATGCCATCCAGGTTCATTACAAAACTGGAAAACTTAGCTCTGAGTTTTTCAGATCCAACGAGAATGACTTCAGTCTTATCTGAGTTTAAGAGGAGAAAATTTCTAGACATCCAAGTCTTTATGTCTACGAGACAATTTTGTAGCCTATTGGGCTGATTTGTTTCATCTGGTTTAAAGGATAAGTATAGTTGAGTATCATCTGCATAACAATGAAAGTTTATTCCATGCTGTCTAATAATTTTGCCTAAAGGGAGCATATATAGCGTGAAGAGTATTGGTCCAAGTACAGAACCTTGAGGAACTCCATGACTTACTGTAGTTTGGGAGGAGGACTTGTCATTTACATAAACCAACTGAAGTCTATCAGATAAATATGATTTAAACCAGCTTAACGCTGTACCTGTAATTCCAATCACCTGTTCTAGTCTTTGTAACAGAATGTTATGATCGACTGTATCAAATGCAGCACTAAGATCAAGCAAGATAAGTACGGACACAAGTCCTTTGTCTGAGGCCATAAGAAGGTCATTAGTAACTTTCACCTATGCTGTCTCAGTGCTATGATGAGCTCTAAATCCTGACTGAAACTCCTCGCATAAATTATTACTGCTCAGGTGGGCATGTAGCTGAGCGGAAACTATTTTCTCCAGAATTTTGGACATAAACGGGAGATTAGATATAGGTCTATAATTTGCTATCACCTCTGGATCCAGAGATTGCTTTTTAAGTAAAGGCTTGATTACAGCAGTTTTAAATGATTGTGGTACATATCCTGTCACTAAAGACATATTGATAAGACTTAGTAGTGATGTATTAATTAAAGGGAAAATGTCCTTAAAGAGGCTCGTTGGGAGAGGGTCTAAGATACAGGTGGATGGTTTAGATGAAGCTATTATTTTAGTTAATTCAGAGGGTTGGACAGGACAGAAACTATTTAGACACAAGTCAGATCCTGGCTCTAAGGATGCTTCGGAGACCACAACAGGCTCAACATTATAGGTAGAAGGAAGAGTATTGTGAATTTGATCTCTAATAGTGTCAATTTTATTCCTGAAAAAATACATGAAATCATCACAGCTAAGTGAGAAAGGAATACATGGCTCCACAGCGCTCTGGCTCCTAGTAAGCCTAGCTACAGTGCTGAAAAGAAACCGAGGGTTGTTTTTGTTTTCCTCTATCAATGATGAATAATAAGCTGTTCTTGCCGTACGTAAGGCTTTTTTGTATACGATTAAACTTTCTTTCCAGGTTAAGCGAGACTCCTCTAGTCCTGATGAACGCCATCTGTTTTCCAAACGCCTTGATGCCTGTTTTAGAGCTCGAAGCTGGGAATTAAACCAGGGAGCCTTCATAATCTTACCTAATTTCTTCTTCTTTAGGGGAGTAACATTATACAAGGTTGTACTCATTGATGCTGTTATAGTATCAGCATGTTGATCAATCTGAGCAGGAGTAAAGCTTAAAGGGGGACTCTCGGTCATGCTAACACATGGTAGATGTGAAAAAATTGATTCAATTGATTGTTTAAATTTTGTAATATTATTGTCTGATAAACATCTACTATAGTAGAATTTATTTTTGGTCAGTGAGTAATCAAATAAAGTGAATTCAAAGGTTAATAAGAAGTGATCGGACAAGACAGGGTTTTGAGGAAATACTTTGAGCTTATCAGTCTCAATACCATATGTTAGAACAAGATCAAGAGTATGACCATGAGAGTGAGTGGCTCCATTGACATTTTGTGAAAACCCAATTGAGTTTAGAATACAGCTAAAGGAAATGTTTAAACTATCATTTTCATCGTCAACATGAATATTAAAATCACCTAGTACAATGACTTTATCAGTAATCAGCACTAACTCAGACAAGAGATCAGAGAATTCGGTCAGAAACTCGGAGTAAGGTCCAGGTGGGCGATACACTAATGCTAAAAGGAGCGGTTTCTCTGAATTCCATTTTGGATGAGATAAATTTAATGTCAGGAATTCAAAGGATTTATAGTTAGTTTTGTGCTTAGGATTAATTAAAAATTCTGACTTAAAGATAGCTGCAACACCTCCTCCTCTGCCTGTAGTTCTAGGAATGTGAAAGTTTAAATAGTTAGCTGGCGTAGCTTCATTAATACTAACATAATCCTCTTGCTGTAACCAGGTTTCCGTAAGACAGAATAAATCAATGTGGTGATCACCTATCAAGTCATTGACTAATAAAGACTTATTTGGGAGGGATCTAATATTCAGTAGGCCACACTTTATTGTCTTATTTTCAGATTTTATTAGATCCATTGTTTTTATTTTTATGAGGTTTTCACGATTAACCCCAGAAGTGTTTTTGTGTTGTTTAATTCTTACTGCTGGGAAGTTGTATAAGGTCGGAATGGGGTTTTGGGTGGGCGGTGGCAGGTGGGAAGCTGCAGAAAAGTGTGTAGGACTACAATTCTGCCTCCTGGTCCCAACCCTGAGTTGTCAATTTAGCTGACTAATAAAAGAGTCCATATTGCTAGATAAGAGAGCGGCTCCATCCAACGTGGGATGGATGCCATCTCTCCTAATAAGACCAGGCTTTCCCCAAAAAGCGCTCCAATTATCTATAAAACCCACGTTGTTATCGGGACACCACCTAGACAACCAGCGGTTGAAGGATGACATGCGGCTAAACATGTCATCGCTGATTAAATTTGGCAAGGGACCAGAGAAAACTACGGAGTCCGACATGCTCTTGGCAAAGTTACACACCGAAGCAACATTAATTTTAGTGACCTCCGATTGGCGTAACCGGGTGTCGTTACCGCTGACGTGAATTACAATCTTACGGTATTTACGTTTAGCCTTAGCCAGCAGTTTCAGATACGATTCGACGTCGCCCGCTCTGGCCCCAGGAATGCATTTGACTATGGTCCCCGGTGTCTCTAGAGCCACGTTTCTGACTATGGAACTACCTATAATCAGGGTTTCTGCCTCAGCGGGTGTGTCGCCGAGCGGGGAAAATCTGTTAGAAACGTGAACAGGTCAGTGGTGGCCAGTGGGTTTTGGTTTGGGGCTACGCTTCCGCCTGACCGTCGTCCAGCCCGCCTCGGCTCCCGGCTGCGCGGGAACTGCTGAGGGACGGCTCGGGATGGCTGCCCTGGCTGGTAGCTCCGCACTGGCTAATGGGGGCTTGCTGACTAACTGCTTCCCTAACTGAGTGCGGAGCTGGGCTTCTAACTCACAGAGCCTCGCCTCCAAAGCTGCCAAGCTGCTACACTTAATACACCTACCGTTATCACTAAAGGAGGCGGAGGAGTAGCTAAACATCAGACACACCGAGCAAGAAAAGGCAGGGGACCGGGGTGTGGGAAGAGAGCTAGCAGCCATGCTAAAACTGAGTGCTTGAGCTGTTTAAGTCAGTAAACAGAAAGCCAAAGATCCCAAAAATAAATGCAATATATAGAACAGTGGTTTGGGAAGATATTGTGCGCTAAAGTGAGTGGTTGGTTAACAATAGATAGAAGTTAGAAAGAAGTTAAAGGAGCCAACGGCTCGTAGCAATCCGCAGTGACACACGCTAGGGAAACAGGAAATGACACAATACGTTACCGCAACGTGTAAGTGACACTTACAAGATTACCTAAACTTTCTGGGGTTAATAATGTTATGTTTTGTGTAATATGTCTTCTAGTTTGTACCAGTAGAATCTAGTGAGAGTGTCTGTTGAACGTAGCTGTGCTGGTTTTGCTACAATGCATCGCATCAGTAAAAGTTTGACACACTGAAAATGTGCACTCTAAAAAACAACTTGTAAATTTAAAATAACATACTGGCAGCCAAGACTCAAACATATTCTGTAAATTTACAAGTCTTAGGGGTGGGAAACTGTGGTCCTGAAGGGCCGCAGTCCTGCAAGTGTTCAGAATTTGCCTGTTGTAACACACCTGACTCAAATCAATGGGTAATTAGCAAACTACTGCAGAGCTTGACGTCAAGGTCTGCACAAGTCTATTAATTAAGTCTGATGTGCATCAGGTGTGTTGCACTTTAAAAACTATAAACCTGCCTTGTGCATATCATGTTTGACATCCCTTATCATTGTCTGACTTTGTGTGGGTGATTTATTCTCATCTTTCATTTGTGTCTTCTTCTTCTTCTTCCTTTTTCCTATCCTTATTTAACTGCTATCTCCAATCTGACTTGCTCTGTCCCGGTGTGGTGTGGCTTCCTTTTATCTCCAGATTGGCAATATGAGGGTAAGAATGATCGCCTTTTCTTTCTCTACTGAATGTGTTCACTGACTAGGCTGCTTTATTAACCCCTTCTGACCTGCAAAAAATGGTTGTAGTGGGTTAAGTCTGACTGTTTAAAAAAAAAAAAAAAAAAAGGGTACTAGTTTCTGTATTGTTTTTAATGTTATATTCATTCATTTCCTGTGCCTATAGATAAAAAAGATAAGGGGTTAAAAAGCTATACTACATCTGTCAGGTGTATGCTTAATTTAACTATACACATTTATTGCTCTTGCCATTGTAGCACTTTGTAGTCATCACATGGAGCCTTTTAAAAGGATGGTCCTTCTAAATAATTCAGCTTTTACTATCATACTACTCCCAGGCTTTCCAGAAGAGCTTTTAAAACAATTAAATATAAAAATGTGAAATACAAGAGATTTCATTTCACTGTTTTTTTTTCATTTTTTTTTCATCTTTCTAGAATGTAAACTTTCACGGTCGGGCCCTCCTGCTACCATCGTAGCCATCGATGAAGAAAGCCCAAATGGTAATGTTTCTTTCTTTTTTTATTTATCTATCTACTTATTTAGTTATCTGTTTTTCATCTTCTTCTTCTTCTTCTTTTTTCCTGTTTTAATATTTGATTTTTTGAGTGTTCTTATAGATAAAATCTAGTTTTTATAATATATCAATTTTTAATAATTTAGTTTTATGAGGTCATGCAAATCACTGTGTGAAACAAGACAGCAAGTAGTGCCATTTCTACCCAGACACAAGTATTTATTTATGTGTTCAGTTGGCAGTTACCTGGCAACTTCAAGGTTAAAACAAGATCTTAGTTTTTGAGATGTAGTGTGTTAATTGTTGAGCCTTTCAGCTGGTGGGTGGATTTTATTATTTTCATTACCACTATTTTGTTACCTTTGGACAGAACTGGGTGAGCTGTGTTCCCTCTTTACAACTTACAGCCCATCTAAACTAGTTGCTGCTTCATTTCCATCTTAGGTACCTTATGATTCAATTTGATTGCGTTTTACAGTGCTTCAATTCAATTATTAAATAACAATGGATTTTTAATGTAGATTTTTTTTGTCCCTTTTCAGTAGGATTTTCTCATTCCATGGCTACTCCCTACCTTTAAATCCACTGTGTATCCATTAACTCATCTAGCCAAACAAAGTTGTCTACAATATTTTTATTTCTGTCAAGCCGTTAATAAATCCAAGACTAACCCACATTTTTTATACTAATAATTTTCCATGGAATCAACAGGAACAATCGGAGCAACAGCAGGACTTCTGTTGGTTTGGCATATGTTCTGAAAATAGCATGGTTATAGCAAATGCATAGCACAGGAAAATGCAACCTGCACCAGTCGACGCTGAAGCCACTAGCTCTAAATTGTGTGTATTATCTTGCACATTAGTGTGGCTGTAGTCCAGGAGGAAGAACAGTTGTATGCGCCAACCTGAAAGTTAGTGGTTTGATTCCAGGCTTCCCCTGACGTTCAGCCAAAGTGACCTTGGCAACTGAAGCCCACCATTTAGATTAACATCACTCAAGTGCATCTTTTGTATGACTGAGCTTGAGGGGAAATGCTGTCAAAAATATAAAAGACAGTTGCAAGTTATTAGATAGGTATAAAAAAAAAAGGTTGAGTTTTCTCAGCAGAGTTGGGAGATTTCAGATGTCCATGTGCCATTTAGACTGCACAGAGGGATCTCACGAAATGCAGAAGGTCCCCATACAGCAGTGTTCCTCAAGCCTGGTCCCCAGGACCTACAGGTCTGCATGTTTCCTACTTTAACACACCTGATATTGATTGTTGCATTTTAGACAAGTATTTTTCAAGTAAAGAAACATCCAAAACAGGCAGGGCAGTGGGTCTTGAGGATACTGCCATATAAGATGTGCTTTATCACATGCTACATTCTCCCTCTCTTCCTTTCCCCTGCATGTGTGTTTATGCTACACTCTCACATTGCTCTTGTCCATTTGTGCTTTAGAGTTCAACCATTGTAAAAATGTGTATTCAAGGGGAACTTTAATAAGAGTTGCCAAAAACTGAAACAATTAAAAATGTATTTGTAGAGAAAATTGAACTAATTACTAAACTTACTAAATTTATTCTGATGAAATAAAAAGAGCAGTAAAAAGTAATCTGACCTTCAATTTATCTGGAGAGTGGAGACATTTCGATGTCCCTTCAAACAACTATAAGAGGACATGGGAAACTTTTTACAATTTGATTAAACAGCTGTTCAGTGGCAATTAAAATGATAAAATCTTACCCATTGTAGGCACCGGGTGGTTGCATGTTTATTTTTACTGACACACTGCCAGAGCTTGTGTCTGGATTAACCTGGTAAAGACAGGCATTTTCTAACCAGTACCATTTCACACGGCACAGACTCTTCTCTTGCCTGGACATGAATTTGACCTCAACACAGCTGGGTTTGCTCCTGAACGTACCATGAAAATCAATGCCAATTCGGCTGTTTCTATAGGAGTCACTGCTAGTTTGAGAGTGCATGTTTTGTTTTCTGTGCTTGTCAACCTCTGCATCCGGGTAAAAAGCCTCTAGCAATGCCACCAGCAGCTGATCAGAAACCTTATTTCCAAGCTGCTTCAGCTGTTTCCTCAGGAAAAGTCAGTGTGTGTGGCACACTGCGCAAAAAATCATAGACACGATTGATTTTTGGGAAAGGCAGCTGCACAGTCTCAGACTTCCTGACAGAGGTGGCTATGCCTTGAAATATTTTCTGGATGTCATCTGTCTAACCAGACTTGTGTGGAGTTTCGATGCTTCCCTCGTGCATGCATAGTTTCTCTCTGGTGATGGGATTAAATAGATTAAAAAATGGATGTATTTTTATCTGAACTTTTTCAGCAGAAAAGATAACTTGTGGGGAAAAAAACTAGAAGACTTTAAAACTTTTTCAAATATTTTTATATACATGAATATTAAACAGTGATAAGACAGCAGGGCTCAGAGTTTGAGTTGGTGGCAAAGTGTAAAAAGAAGAAAATGTCCAGAAACTGCGAAGGGGAATGGTGGTTTCAGGGCATATGAGGATATGGATGAATAGTGCAGTGAGTGTGCTGGCCTATGGATGTCTCATTTGGGCAATTACTGTGCTCATCTGACTGCAGATTCAGCTCTCTTAAATGGAGCTAATGAATGGGAGCCATGTTTCATACTATAGCCCAGTCCTGCCTGTCACTGCAGCTGTTAACTATCCTTATTTGCATGGGCTATTAACAGGTTTAGTTACTTAGTTATTGGTCTAGGGAAATCTTGTTTGGTTTTTTTTTGTTTTTTTCAAATTTGCTTGATCCTTTTTTTTTTTTCCTCTTAAATAAGTTTCCCTCGAAGCAATTGATAAACTTCAGACTCACCTTTTCCTAAAATCACTTTTTCTGAAATGTTTTTTTTTTTTGTTTGTTTTTAAAGAATATAAATTATATTATATATAAATAATAAATAAAATATAAATTATACTATACCTGCCTTTCTGCTGGACCCGCCTATCAGACATGTTAATTACCCTTGTCTTCAGTTTTGTAGCTATAAGTCTTAGTTTTCACAAAATATTTATGCATGCCAAAAATATTTAAATTAATGTAACATTGCTTTTTAAATGCAATCTAACTGGAAAAGTGTGTAAGGAATATGTTGTTATCACATCAGTGGGATGCTTTTTTTTTTTTATTATCATATTATCAGTTGATTCACAAATGATGGCAATACCCAAGAACAAGACAAGCATGCTAGTGCATTTTGTTCAAACATTGACCTGCTTGCTAGTCATTTGTTGTCCCTGAACACACATTTCCTCCAAATTCTTCAATTTGTGGTGCATCCTTTATGCAACATAGCATGTTAAATCTTCGAAGCTAATTGCTTGACATAATACAAAATTATCTTTAGTGGATTCTAAACTCTGGAACTATTTAATATTTTCAGCAACGGAGGTCTTGTTAAAGGTATTATGAACTAATTTTGTTTGATAAGAAATCCAATGGTTGAAGAAATCCATGAAGAAAATACTAGGAAGTAACCATGGACTAAATCGTTACAACTTTCTGTATTCATCTTCATTTAGGTTTTTTTTTTTTTTAAGCTATCCGAAACTGTCAATGATGGAGAATTGTCTTTCTAAATAAAGAGATAATGTTAAAAAAAAGAAATACAATGCTTGTTTGGAATGTTCACTGGATTTATCTCCACAAATTGCCATTTTACACTGCTGACATGCTGATCAGATTCACAATAAGGCATGTGAAATGACTGGATGAATGGAGAAAGCAGTGTACGTTCAAAGCAACAATTTCCCCATGCAAAAGAGAAAAAAATAAATAAATAAAAAAATCAAACATAGTTTTATAGTAACAGCATAAAAAATACACCTGAAAACTCTTACCTCTATTCCCCAATTATATAAAAGTAATTTTATGTCTGAGTTCTACAATTTTCATACAATAGCCTTGATGATCACTAATGTGTAATAACATCAACATGGCATAAATAGAGAAAGCTGATCAGTTTTTAATAAATTTATGAAATTTTATTATCGATGATATATGAAGGAACATGTGGTTGTGTTTTTGAAGTTTACTTTGACTTCAGATAGTGTACTGTAACATATTTCAGATTGGTTGTATTAATGTTATGGATAGGAAGACCCACTGACCGGAGTTGGGGCTTAACTCACAGCTCTCAAACTCAAATCAAACTATTTTGCTGTTTTCTTGCTCCAACACACCTGACTGATGTTCATTTGTCATTGTAAAGACATTGACAAGAAGCTGTTGGATCCATTTGATTTGAATCAGGTGTGTTGGAGAAGGGAAACAACAAAAACCTGCAGAATAGCAGCCCTCTCTACAAAGTGCACACAGATGACTTTCACTTTTCTAAATTGGCGCACAATTACTAATGTATTGTGAGGTGCTGGCTTTAGATACTATGACAAGTTGCCCACCTTGCACTTTTAGGGTTGTTGTGTATGAAACTCTGGCAGTTTGAATCTGTGGTTTTGATCATTGGTGGTGCACTGCAACTCACATTAAAGACACTGGAGCTGTTTTTTATAATGATTTTTTTATAAGATGGATGGGACATAACTGCCTCCAAGCAACCACAGAGGTGCTGCCATAGAAATGCTGCAACCAGGGACCAAAGAAAGTCTCTTGATGCCCTCCAACCAGATTGTGATTGTGTATATTTTCTCAACCTAAAATTGACTCTTGTATTCTTTTGATTAGATTAAAAAAAGCTTTCCATTTTGCTATTGGGACTATACTGACTAAAATAGCAAGTCTTTAAGTGAACGTGATGAAGGACTTGGGAGCTCACTGCCCGGCTCCCAGTCAAATGCAGTGATTAAAATGTATTTTTTTTATCAAACAGGGTCCTGATGAATTTGGAATTAGATTAACCATTTTAACAATATTTACATAATAAAAGTTGCAGTCCATTATTTAATATTTAATGGTGGCTTTCCCACCATTACTGTATTCATGACAATGCAGTAATTGTGTTAGCCTGAGTATGGTTTAGAGCTGACTCAGGCTTGGAAAGCTGGTGGGCCACTGTCGCTGGTTCCCTCGGACACATGCTCTGTGCCAGTTGGGGCTCTAGCTGCAGCCTTCTGCTGCCTCTTCAGGGCGAGTGCATTGCTGTACCTGTATTAGGGTGTCCGATTCTGTGCTTTTTTTTGTGGATGTACTTTCACTCTGATTGTGATCCTTTGAGGAAGTGCAGTTGCACTGCATGATGACATACAGCAACTCATCCATAAAAGTCTGTACAGAAATTTTGCAATAAACATGATGATGATGATAATGATACAGGACAGATTTTTTTTTTTTTTTTTTTTTTTTAAAAAAGGAAAAATGAATCAACTGTGTTGGAGACATACTGACGTTCGAATTCAATAAGACATGTAACTAAACATGTTATTGAGGGCTGAAGCATGGAAAGTGTTAGCAGGCAACAGCTGTGATTTTGTCAATTTTATGAAATATCCTCAGGTCACATTACTAGTTACTGGACATTATTTATCAAGATTTGTGAGATTAAGTGATATCCCATGCAAATATAAACCGGTTTGAGTAGACATGAAGGAGTTCTGAAACAAATTATGTTGTCTGCATGTGGGAAATAAATACCTGAGAGGAGAGGGCAGACAATCTTGTGCAGTACTTTGTCTAATTGTAAAGAAGCCAACAAATGACGATTGCCACTTTGGCCTGAGTTTCAGTAAATTGGTTTTACCCAGTTACTGAGGTGCAATCCACTTCCATGAAGCTTAAATACTACAAAAATATAGACAGAAAATGCAACGAATCATTGTTTTACATTTAAATAGTGCAATAAACGGCATTTTACTTCGTATGTGGGGAAAAATGTCATTTGAAAATGAATCCACTCTAATATTTTGAATGTTCATTTCAATAATCTTGATTCTAATAACTATGTAGAATATGATTATGCTGTTAATGTGTGTGCTGCAATGTTTTTTAAAGTTATAATTACACTACTCACAAAAAGTTAGGGATATTTGGCTTTCAGGTGAAATTTATGGAAAATGCAATATGTTCATGCTACAGTGATATATCATAAAAGTAAGACATTTAAGTAGAAGGATACACTACTGAATTCCTCATCTCAAAATTCATTCAACACAAAAGGTAACAACAATGGTAGTTACACCACAACAAAAAATTTGAACGTCTCAATATCTCGTCATGTGCCCTTGAGCATCAATTACAACTTGACAACGACGTCTCATGCTGTTCACAAGGCAACTTATTGCCTGCTGAGGCATGGCATCCCACTCTTCTTGAAGGGCAGCCCTCAGGTCATTGAGGTTCTGGGGTGCAGGGTCTCGAGCCTCTACACGACGGCTCAGCGGATCCCACAGGTTTTCAATGGGATTCAGGTCTGGAGAGAGTGCAGGCCATTCCATTTGAGGTACACCAGCCTCCAACAGCCGTTCCCTGATGATGCGGCCTCGATGAGCAGGAGCATTGTCGACCATGAAGATGAAATTAGGCCTGTGCTGTTCATGTAGGGGCACAATCACTGGATTAATGATGTTATTCAGGTAGTATGGGCTTGTCACTGTACCATTCACAAAGTGTAGGGCAGTTCTGTACCAAGTGGACACCCCTGCCCACACTGTAACACCGCCACCACCAAAAGCTCACCTGGTGACAACAGTGGCTGATGCATAGCGCTCTCCCTGGCGTCTCCAACATCGTTGCCGGCCATCATTTCTGCTCAGTGTGAATCGACTTTCATCAGAGAACAGCACTGAGGCCCACTGGTTCCTCGTCCAGCGTAAATGCTCCCTGGCCCATGCAAGACGATGATGCCTGTGCCTGGTGGTGTGGTCAGGTACCCGTGCAGGTCGTCTAGCACGCAGACCACGCTGATGGAAACGGTTTCGAATGGTCTGACGTGACACTTGGGTGCCTCTCACCTCTCTTAAACGTGCCTGGAGTTGAGTGGCATTCATCATCCGGTTTCTCAGGGCAGTGTTCACAATGTAGCGGTCATCAACACGGGATGTGGCCAAAGGACGTCCACTTCTAGGCCTTTCTGTGACTCTTCCAGTCTCTCAATATCTCTGTTGCAACCTGCTGATGACACTCTGTGACACTCCAAGCTCAGTGGCCACTTCTGTCTGAGAACATCCTGTTTGAAGCATCGCAATGGCAAGGGACTGTTGTTCCATTGTTAGGTGTCGTCTTGGTCTCATGATGTCAAATTGTGAACAGCATGATGAGGACAACGGTTTAAACACCAGCTCTAATTGAACCAGGACATTTATTGGTCAATTCAAGGATCACACACCTGCCGTGATTTTTGCTGTTAAGCTCCTTGTTAGAGAACAGCAACTTGTGCAAAATTTATTGAAACATTTAACAGTTGGACATGTGCATTTAAAAGCTTAGAGAAGATCACATTAAGTTCACCTGTACAGGTTTGAATGCATTTTAGGCTTGTTGTGAAATTTCACCCAAAAGCTGAATATCCCTAACTTTTTGTGAATAGTGTATGTATTTATAGAGTGTGACTTCATAACAGAAGCCTCACAACACCAGCCTCATCATATATTGCGTTTAATGTCAGTCGGTAGGCTTCTACATTTAGTCTGGAGGCTGTTTCAATCGTATCTGCAAAAGTGCAGTTGCACATGTTATTACCACATCAAGAAAAGTTCTATTTTGAATAACATTACTCCTGTTTTACTGTCCAGCTCCAGTGCAATGGACATTTTTTTAGTAAGAAAGCATGTTTTCTGTGCTTCTTAGATGACTTTTAATGTGAATGAAATGGATTTGGCAAACAACCAAAAATAAGAATTAAGTGTGCAAAATCTGGTCCGCACAACTCATTGCTTGTTCAGCTTATTATTGCAGAATTTGCATGATGTAGAACTACTCGGATTATCACACTGTCTTCTTTTTTATTTTGTCCTTTTTCAGCTCAGCTGAACTTGGACAGAAGGACAATGAAAAGAGTGTGATCTCTTTTTTGTGTGTGATTTAAAGAAGACAATCTTACTCAGCCTTGAGTGAATACAAGTGGGATTTTGAGTACTGGTAGCTACACTTTCTTTATTCCTCAGTGGTAACTGACACATTGTCCTTTCACCATTAAAGAGAGAATTTTGCCTTTTTCAAGAAAGTTAAATATGCTTGCTTTTAAGGAAGAAAGCATGTGGGCAAGTCTTTTATCTGTGTGTCAACTGAATATATGCACAGTTGTCTTTTTATGCATGTTTAGACAGCCATATTTCTTAAAGGTTTACTGAACAATAATGTTGCTCATTGTTTTATCCTTAATGCCATGCATTCTCCTGTAACTGTGAAATAATGTTTCAGATTTAACAGAGAATCTGGCTTTAGGGTTGTGGTGTTGGGAATAAGACTAGAGGAAAGAAAGTAGTGCAGTGAGGTAGAATTTATATTTAGAAATGCCATAAAGGAAAGATTGGGTTTTCTAATAAATTAATCACATGCATACAGTTTCATGAGAAGTAACACATAGTGAATAAGACTACATGAATTTGTGTGACGTTAGCATGCAAAATCCGCTTAATCATCTCAGATTTCTGCTCTGTTTATATTGGTTCATGTACTGCTGTAAATATTCCAATTTGGTGGTGTTGTTTGAAAACTGGTGTAACGTACAATATGTGTAACTTCCAAAACTCAATTGAGTTACTTAAATCCACATTTAACGGAAGTTACAAAATCAAAATATTTAATTATGAGGGAAATTAATTATATTTTTTTATCCTCATTTAATCAGTTAAAAATACAATGGTGACATTTAATTAACCTCAAGTAGATATTAATCTCCTTCAGATCAGTTACTGATCATTAAACTTTACTCTGGCTTACAAAACGTGTGGTTATCCTGCAGGTGGTTAAACACATTAAGTCTATTTCCTCGCACTGCAGTTTTTTTTATTGTAAGCCCAACAGGCTGGCAAGCCATCCTCCACAAAGACACCTCAGTCATTTTTTTTTTTTTTTAATCTATGCATTTATTTTTTTCCACAATGAGAAATCTAACCAGGATGAGTTAATCTGTCTGTCTTGAATAATTCTTTTTTTCAATGTTTTCCTATTTGGACATGCATTTTATTCTGTTTGCAAAAAACCAACTTTGCTTACAGTCCAAAGTCAGGCTGCAGTGATCTGCTGTATGTGCTGAAAAAAATCAAGCTTTGCTCTGCTGTGAAATACAGAAAACTGAGTTGGGAATAATGTCTTTGTGATGGAGGGAAACTTAGTGATTCTCTAGTGTAACTGCTGTCTGAGTTTACTTCCTCCTCTTTCTTGTGGGATTAGTTGTTGTTGGTTCTCCTACTCAGAGCCTCCTGGCTCAAGCTAACACAAAGTCAGCATTCAGCCAATGCACACCATTATCTCGCTGGACCATATACATTTTCAGCTTTTTTTCTTTCTTTTTTTTTAAGAACTGCATAGTTGTTCATCTGCATCTGCATGAAGGAAAATGTTAATTGGCAAAGAATGAGGGCAATGCAACTAAAAAATCCTTTCTAGTGGTAAAAAAAAAAGCACTTTACAGAGGTTACAACAATGGTCATTTAATCAAACATACTTCTGTTGTATTTATGATAACAAATATGAAGTGTTAAATATGTGGACTGAATTATGGTGAATTACAATCAACGATTTAGATATCTACACTTTTTTGTGGAAGAAAAAGGCTTCTCATTCTCCATTTTCCTTTTTTTTTTTTTTCGTTAAATGGACTTATGAAATTCATCTAAATGTTTGTTCTTTTTAAGGAGGAAGCAACTTTCCATATGGCCATCATATGTTCTGCGCATAAGCCCTTCCTTCTCTCATGACTTATCACACTTTAAATTCCTCTGCAGAGTTGGTCTGAGATTCTAATCCTGCTTTTTGTCCATCCACCTGATGGTTGGAAATTCATCAGAATTTGTTTAGAAGTAATGCAGCTTTGCAGCTATGAAATCAATCATTAGTGCATTTTTTACATTTTCATCAATATTTTCTCATAATTATATTTTATTACATTAACTTTTAAGTCAAGATTTACAATTAATAATTTCATAACCCTACATTTGTACATGTATATAAACACATCCACACATATATATTATACATACACAGACAGATAAGGATGGTTTGAGCAATATATGTATTCTGTATATGTATGACTAAATGGAGGATGACATAGACAGTATATTGCACAGCAGTGTATAGTGTATAAGGTAGTGTTAGGAGGTGTGGGTAGGTAATGGAGGCTGCAGCTCTGGGGAAAAAGCTGTTCCTCAGTAGCTTTTCTGATAGAAGGGGAACAAACAGGCATTGTTCAGCGTGAGTTCTGTCTGTGCTGATGAGCCTAGCCCATCCCTGTAGGCACTCGGTGTACATAGCTCCCGGGTCTTGGAGCACTGCTCCTGTGATCCTGCAGGGTCTTTTGATGACCCAGGCCAAGTCCTCCTTGTTCTGTGCTGTGCAGCTGGTGTACCACACAGAGACACACTGACAAACGATGCTCTTCACAGTACTCCTGTAAAACTTCACAAGATGCTCAGAAAAGAGACCAGCCTTCTGCAGCTTTTCTTTTCTCCAATATGGTGACACTATATTCTGTATTTGCGTCCTACATTGCTTATTCACATAAAACTATAATTTATATGGCCGTACTGAATTATTGGACATTGAGGGGCAGCATGGACTGTGACTGCCCAAAGTTAGACTTTATTCAACCAGAAATGCAGTGGGCAATAAGAGTTTCCACTGTCTCCTCTTTATTACCCAAGAAACAAAGAAAATGGTGCAAACAAAAGCAGAGCAAAAGGAACGGCCTGTATGCTAAGCTACCAGCTCTTCCCAGGCCTTTTCCTTATAAAAATCAGATGTGATTGATTGATTGATCAATTCCTTTTTTTCTTTTTTTTTTTTTTGAACAGTAGATTATAACTCAACCCAGGGCTGGGCGATTGATCGGATTTTTATCTCAATTAAGATCTGGGTTTTGAACGATCATAAACATAAAAGGGTGCTATTATTTTTCTCTTTACACTTTCCTCTCCTGCTGTCTTCAGTTGCTAATCGGGCGTCTCTGGCATTGCAGCGCTGTGCTGTAAACTCTTCCCACTGCCGCTTTGGTTTCATTCAGCCAATGTTGGCAACTTGGCGACTTTCTGGCTAAATCTGGAGACTTTTTTTGTTAAAAGCGACAAACCTAGCAACTTTTACTGGAGTTATTAAAGACTTTTCTGGTGTTTTGGCGACTGAAGGCACATATTGTTCTGCAGTTACTGTAACGGACGAGCAGCGGGAGCCTCTCCCCATCATAAAGCACTCCCAGGCGGCCAGTCTCAGTCAGCTCCAGCTGCAGGTCAATGTAGAAAAACTGCAGTAGGTTATGGAAGTTCGTAACAACATAGTTTATGCCATTGTCAGTGAGAACTGGCTGCATTATTTTTTGTAAACGCACACGTAGCTCGGCGAATTAAATCACTGTAATATCCCTCTGTTACGGGGCGTCACCATAGCAACGCGTCAATCAGCTGGTTCAGATTAGCTGTCTTTTAACAGGTGAATGAGAGAAACATGCTGTAGCCTGATAGCAGTTGTTTGGCTTGAAACGTACATCGAGGCCAACATGAAATAGTTCCTATACTTCAGCAAATGTTGTAGAAAAGAAATACAGATTTGTTATAAAATATTTACTGTGTGGGACCATGGCCTAAGCATATTAAACAACTCGTAACCGTGTGTTAGATGGTTATAATGCTCGACGCGGAGTTGAGAACACCACAACGCGCACGTTGTTTAATCCTTACTTATATTTATCTATTCAGTTTACATTAGTATTTTTACTTTGTCCAGTATTTTAACAAATAACAATTAACAAATAACTTCATGTTATTTGTTTGTTTTCTAAAATATGTGGAATCCTATTGACATTTTTTTAAAATTCACGGTTTAATGTTAAAAAAAAATCATGTTGTTAAAGATAAAAGGATAATCGTGTTAAATAATCAAGATCTCAATTTCAGTCAAAATAAATGTGATTATAATTTTTTCCATAATCGAGCAGCCCTAACTCAAACATGGATCCAAAACAACAAAGCAATCAAAATTAAGAGGTGTAATAAACTATGCCTCTATTAGTTATTAATTATTAATTTTTAATTACCTCGGAGCACCACTCATCACTTTTACTTAACCTAAGATTCAGGAGGATGAGAAAACCTGAAATATGCTTAATTCGATAAGCATAGTCTCGTCTGAAAGGAGTAAATTCTAAGAACGAATGAACCAGAAATTGTACATTCAGAAATTATGACCAGAACGGATGAATTGATTATACATATTTATTACAATGATGGTAAACATACAGCAGTGAAAATGAGCAATGATGGAGAGTTATGGGTGAGATGGTCTAGTGAATTTGTCTACATGGATTTTCATTTATGACAGTAATAATGAGAGTTAGAAATGAATTGAATGAAATGGGGCAGAAACAAACTGGTTGGGATTAAAACAATTAAAGCTGTATCGTTATTTCACTTAAATCTTTGAGAAGAATATATTTAGTGATATTACGTTTGGATGAGAATTCGAACTTATACTTTGGTTAAGTTTGATGTACTGTTGAACACCACAAGTGATATCAAAGCGCTATGAAGATCCTACTTTTTCACGCTTGGTCAGTTGGTGGAGCCGGCGGACCGGGTGGTTCTGTCCTGGACAGCGGGTCTCCGGGAAATGGACCTTCTGGCGTCGGGAGAAGTAGGTCTGGAGCTGCTCTGATGAATGTCTTGGGATCTCTGTCCAGCAGAATCCCAGAACCAAGGGTGGTGTTCCTCGCACTCAAATTATTCCAAAGATTGTGTTCCACGCATACTGTCTTAGGATATACAGTACTTTTACAGACGCAAAAATGAGTGGAACTGCGGTTCTGATGAATTACTGATCTCAAAAAGGGAAAAAATAAAAATATTCGCTGGGTAAACTTAAACAAGGCTTGTTTCGCCTTCAAAACAAATATTACTTTTCTGTTCGAACTTATCTCGTTAAGATCTTACGCGCACAAAAGAAAAGAGATGAAGTAAACTTTTGAGAACAAAGAAACAGCTGCGTACAGCGGAAAGTTGCGAGAGGGCAACGAAATTAACTCAAAGTACAAGGATCAAGGCGATCGAGAGTCAAAAGACGAGAGAGAAGACAAGAGCAAGACGAAAGCAAGACAAAAAACCAAGAATTCCAGAGCGCGGGTTCATTTAACTGGACCCTCCTTTTGGATCCTGACCAATCACAAACCACTAATAGTCAGAAGGCTGGTCAGTCTTAACCAATCAGGTCGGCTTTGATTGGTAACCAAAATGATAGGAATTATTCAGGTTTTGTTTCACTGTGGGGCCCTGGTTCCTTCCTCCCATTTCATTAACATGATCATGATAATCAAATTATTAACTTTGTTTCCTAGTTTTAAGCATGGCAATCAATGTTCCGGAGAATCATGCAGATGTTTGGTTTGCTTGAAAAGGGAAACCTTTACCAATAGCAATACTTTTACACATGAAACAAGATTGTCGCCTATCACACATATTTCCTATTACATGTGGATTAATCAATTGGCAGGACTTGTCTTCCTCCGCCGATGAATCCTGAAAGAGAGTTTACATTCTTATTCATTCCTATTATTTGCTTAAAATGGGTTCCAAACTTGGAAAGATATAACCAACATTATGTAGTAAAGTGTTCCTGATCAATTGTGATGTGTGATCAGTTCAAGGATTTGAATCACATATGAGAATGAATGAATGAAAAGGGAAAATTCAGTCAAACCTATCAACAAAAATCATGTAGGCTACATTAAACCAGTTAGTGAGAGAAAATTTTAAGGAAGACAAAAGAAGTGCATCTGGAGTTTCTTCCTGTGGGGAGAGAGGGACCTGGATCTGCCATGCCAGAATGTATATTCTCGGAGGATCAAAGCAGAGGTTCAAAGGGTCTCTGCTGGCGCCGTGGAGTCTGTTCTTTGACTTAAAGGTGTCATTTCTGACGAGAGTCAGCCGTTTCGTCAGATGTGACATTCCGTATCTATTGACCTAAGGGACTGTAAATTGTGTTAGAGATTCTGCTCAGACCATCTGGCTTTGGGGTCTGCAGGAGGTCCTGAAAGAGAAACCTGGAGGCGGGTGTGAATTGTGTGTTTATCTGGGAGGGGAAGAAAAGAGAACTAAGGCGCAAGAAACCCGTTGTCCTACTTTGGGTCAAATGGTCATTTTCTCCAGTCCTCTAGGATTACACCACTCTGACTGCAAGAGAAGATAAAGAGGCCTATCATTTAATCCAGTCAAAGAAGAAAAAGAAAAGAAAAATAAAAAGTTGTTTTATTCCTCCTGGGAAGCCTTGGAGGCTACATAGGTCATACATGTGACACAATAAAATAAAAATCAGCAAAGGAGCGATTTACATATTCGTCATGTTTGGCTGAGAATCACCCCAAAGAGGGAGGTTAGCTGTGTGGCAATCACTGAAACCTGGCTGGACAACATCGGTGGAGCAGGAAGGGTGCTCTATGTTCCAAGCAGACAGGACTGCAGACAGTTCTGGGATTCTGCTTAAAGGTCAGGTTACAGACTGGCTTACAGCACTGCTTGGAAAGAACTTAAGCAGGGTCTCCAGCTCACTGAACACAGTTACAAGCAACATATTGATGAACATTTTTACAATGAGACACAAAGTATATGGTGAAGCATCATGGCCATGATGACTTCCAGTGCAGCAGGTAAGCCATGACTCCACTCTCCCTGACACCTTGAAGAGTTTCTTTGCATTGTTTGACACATAAAGCAGCAGCAGAGAAACTAGCCAACCCCCTTGGATAGAGAAACAATTTTAACTTCCTGTTCTGCAGAGTTCCACTCTGAGAAAGATCAACACTAACAAAGCAGCAGGACCAGATAAGGTCCCTCTTTGCCTCAAATCCTCCAATATTGTGCCTGTGTTTAAAAATTCAGCATTCATCTGCCTCAATGATTACCACCCTGTAGCTCTGACATCGGTCCAGAAGAATGCCAGCTGTATTGCTGCTGATCCCACCTGGGCCATGGACTTTTTGTGTTACTTCCTTCAGGGAACAGATACAGCAACACATGGACTAGGACAAGCAGATTGAAAAAGAGCTTCTTTCCTAGAGCTGTGAAATCTGTCTCAGCGCTATCCCTCCAACACACATGCACAGATAAGGATTCACCTACATCCACCTGAATATTTTCTTACTGGCTGAGATGCAACTTACACTTATTGCTTCATTGCACAGTGTCTTATGGACACTTTTACAACTTTACAATGTAGGCGCAAATGAATATTTTGGCAGAGGTCTGCATCCTGAAAGAGCTTTTTTAGTTAACATGAAAATATAATAAAAAGTCAAGTCAAATCAAAATTTATTTCTAAAGTGCTTTTCATGCACAGGGCAACACAAAGTGCTTTATATTATACATTACACCGTGGCCTCACAGCAAGAAAGTTGCTGGTTTGATCCTCGTCAAACGTAGTCGTTTTGTGTGGAATTTGCATGTTCTCCCTACGTATGCACGGGTTCTGTCCGGGTACTCCAGCTTCCTTCCACCGTCTAAAGACATGCATGTTAGGTTAATTGCTTATTTTAAATTGCCCATAAGAGTGGGTGTGAGTGTAACTGGTTGTGTCTCTTTGTGTTGACCATGCAATGGACTGGTGACCTGTCCAGGGTGTACCTCTCCTATTGCCCAAAGACTGCTGGGATAGGCTCCAGCTTCCCCACGACAGGCCCTTAATCAGACTAAGTGGTTAGAATAATAAATGAATGAATAAACAGATACTTTGAGACATAATCACACACTGACACAGAATATGTACATGTACCCCAGTTTGCATAAACATGAGCTCCCATCCGTCAATTACTGTCTATTAACTCAATCTGAAAATTATCAATAGGATAACAACATCTGGCATGGGATCCATTCACACTGAACCCAGAAAGCCAACGGTGTGAAGAAGGCCCAGGAAGAAATCGCTGCAGTTAGAAAGTAAAAACAAGATCAATAGAACTTAAACAAGAACAAAGATGAATAAGAGTTCATGATGAAAACTAAAGTGAAATAAAATTAAGAAGTTAATTAAATTGGTATTCTCAAAATACTTTTAACAATAAATACTGTTAACAATAAATAGGAAAACAACAAATAGGAAAGATTTATAAAAAGACAACACAAAAATCTATCCTGCTGTCTGCATTACTACTATTTTACTGAAACATCACTAACAGAACAGCCATTACCCAATAATTATATTACAATTCTCAAATTAGAACCATTACTATTTTTCAGTGCCCACTGAGAAAGGTTTTCTGGTTCAGAATCCATTTTTTTTTCTTTTGGTTTGACTGTGCTGGCCGGTAATACAATAGGTCCAGAAACCGGTACCGTGCTTGTTCCCATCCAGTGGCATCGCCTAGCACAGTGTTTTTTAAACCTTTTCTGAGCCAAGGTTCATTATTTTCATTGAAAAGACTGACAGGCCCACCACGAACAGAAAATGCTGAAAAATGAAACTCTGTAGCCTATATGAACAATATGAAGCTGTTCTTGTCAAAATATCTAAAATAAGATCATTTTTCATGGCACACCTGACAATCTCTGATGGCATACTAGTGTGCCATGGCACAGTGGTTGAAAAACACTGGCCAAGGGCAGGGATCCTTAGTCCCAGTCCACGAGCGATGGTGTCCTGCAGATTTTCTAAGTGTCCTTGGAACACACCTGACTTAGACTCAGACAAGCTAAATGCGTATTGATTTTAATCAGATGTGTTGCAGCAGGGATACTTGGAAAACCTGCAGGACACCGGCCCTCGAAGACCTGGATTGAGGATCCATGGCCTAGTGGAACCCACCTTTAACTTTTCGTTCTGCTCACCACCTCTTTTCCTTACCCTCAAAGATTTAAGGCAGGAGGTGATGTGATGATCACTTTTCAGCGAATGGCTGATAGCTGGATGACACTGTAGTTACATTCAGTTAAGCTAATGTCCTGTAAAATTCTATTAATGCTACACCACAATGCTCATTTTCTCCATTCGATGCTTTTGCATTTATCCGGTTCTCCAAATGCTTTTATACACAGTTCCTTGGGTGTGCTTTAATGCATGGGCCAATCAGATGCTACCAAATTCAGACATAGATCATTTAAAGTGAAGTCTCAGTGACCAGAGTCCATTTCAATTTTAAAGTCTAGTATTAAATTAGAAACATTTGCAAAAGGTGTTGGTACTATCATTGTTCCTTTTCATGTTTCCATGGGTTTTTACGAACTCATTTTGAAAGATGGACATAAAAAAAAAAAAGAAAAGAAAAACGGGCTCAACCATAACAAGGTGCAAAATGAATTTCCTACACATTTGTCACATTCCCCATGTAAGGAAACCCATTTAGTTTAATATCTTGTTTATGTAAAGTTTGCAAAACACAGCATCACATTTGAGTATGTTTCCATGGTAGCACAGAAGGGCATAGCCCAATTCTGTGTCTAGTGGAAGATAGATTTGGTATTTAATTTCAACATGTGCTCATGTGTAAATGTGTGCATTAATGATTTTTTTTGTTTGTTTGTGTTTTTTTAACTATACAGACAGGAAGCAAACTGAATTCTGCTTGAATGTAAACCGTTTTACTATTTCTTTTTTTGTTTGTTTTGTTTTTTCTGTGTTGAAAGGGCATGTGCTAGGTGAAATTTAAATAAAATTTAGCTTTGTATCCACAAGTCTATTTCTTGTACACATGTATACATACAAACATAGGAAATCGTGTCTGCAGCTTGAAAGGCCACATTGTTTAATTATGCGCTAAAGGATGAGACACCACTGTGTTTTTGATAAATAATGCAAAGGGTAGAGCCTGGTAATTGGTCTCTTCTGATGTGGAGTGCTAGAAAAGCCACACATCATTATGAAGTATAACATCAGTCCCTGTGTGTTTATAACTAATACCCAGATAGGCAGACCTAAGAGCTATTTTCCAGGTTATGTTGCTGTTCTGCAACATAACTTGAGTGCAATTAGCAGGAAGTGATTTTAAAAGTGAAAGCATTGTGATAAATCCCAGAATGCCTTTACTCTGCAAATGTTTTTGGAAAATGCAATAAAAAGGGAAAAAAAACAAATAAAAAACAAAGCAATAAGTAAACTTTATTCATCTGAAGCCAGAGGAAGAAAATAATGCTCATTTATGCAACAAACTGTTTTTGTTTTAAACATTCAAGTATTACAACAATAACTTGTGGTTTAGTGATTTAACAATTAATGGTGCATAGATATAAGCTGCATGCACTCTTTTGTGTAGATCAAAGTCTGAGCTGAATAATCTTTGCTGTCAAATAACAATACTTCAGTCCTAAATTCAAATGAACATCTATTCTATTCTATTGTCACTTTAAAAAAAAAAAAAAATTATGGCAGACTTTTGGTATCCAAAGCGATTTACACAAGAGAGTGAGAAAAACACAAGCATGAAATCATGCAGGAGAGGACGTTATAGGTAGGTGCGAGTTGGATTGCTGCGAGTCGACTACTGAGTAAAATCAAAGCCTCCAATAGTATATTCTGTTGTTAAGTCACTGTAGTCATTTGTAATAAAATTCTACCAAAACGGTTCTCTTTAATCACCTTTCTTCATGGTAACTCCATGTTGGTTTTCATAAAGAGCATATTGGCACTTTTAGAGCAGCAGCTTCAATATAATTTAGAGCTGAGTACTACTAAAATAATATATATATTATATGTCATATAAAGGATTTGAAAGATGGTTGGTCTTAAAGGAAAGTGTACCATTACACATTCTTCTTCTACAGGCCTTTGATCGAGTCGATCATGATTTTCTTTTTTCTACTTTAAGAGCATTTGGTTTTGGGGATGGTTTTGTCTCTTTACTGACTTGATGGACAAAGATACTTTTTGATTGATCAAGGTGGGTGAGGGGCTGAGCTGTCCAGTCAAAGTTCAGAGAGAGATCAGACAGGGGTGTTCGCTGTTGTACACTATCGCTATTGAGCCACTATTACATCGGTTACGCTCTCAGTTCTCGGGTCTCTTGTTACCGAATCTATCTCATTGCCCTTCACTGGTTCTCGCCGCTTATGCAGATGACATCACGGTGTTGGTCAGGAACCAGAGGGATGTGGATCAGCTAAAGAACAGTCTGGATTTATATGCTCAGGCTTCTTCAGCTAAGGTTAACTGGAGCTAGAGTGAGACTGTACTAGTTGGACAGTGGGCTGACAATCCCATTCCTATTCTGCCTGAATGCCTCAGATGGGGGAACCGGGGGCTGAAGGTTTTGGGTGTTTATTTGGGGAGCGAGGTTTTTCAGAAAAATAATTTGGAGGGCGTCATGGAGAGAGTGTGTGCTAGGTTGTCCAACTGGAAGTGGTTGTTGCCTCAGCTGTCTTACAGGGGGAGGGTCTTGTGGCTAACAATCTGGTCACCTCGACCATCTGGCACAGATTGATTGTGCTGCCCCACTGGAAGGTTTGCTGAAGGACATACAGAGAAAGCTTGTGGACATTTTTTGCTCTGGGCATCATTGGCTGAGAGCAGCGGTTCTGTACGTCCCGGTCCAGGAGGGGGGGCAGGGCCTGATCGACATCATGTCTCGTGTGACAGCTTTCAGACTACAGACAGCCCAGAGACTGCTCTATAGTTTTCGATCACCATGGATGAACACCACCTGTTTATTGCTAAGGAAGGCAGTAAGCCTTGGCGACGACAAGCATTTGTTCCTGCTCCAACCACAGTCTGGATCTGACAGGTTTGACACCTTTTTACCGGTTAGTGTTGCAGGACTGGCGGGTCTTCTCCTTCGAGCGGGAACTTGTCTGTAAACTGGGTTCTGGTTGTTTGAGGAGCCCCTGTTTGGAAACAAGCTGTTTTCTTCTCAGATCCTCACATTGGTCACTCTACAGATGAGGGAGGCAGGCTGTGTTAAACTGGGCCATCTCCTGAAATCCTCAGTAGCTACTCTGGCTGGTTTGCTACGAATGCCCTCGGACAGACGTCTTAACAGGCTGATACAAGAGGTCTGTACTTCTTTATCAGAACCGCTGCGAGCGTTTGCTAAAACTGTACTTTGTCTGACCAGTGGGATGACGAGTGAGTATGTTTTCCCTGCTCTGGTAGTTGGCAGGAGAACCAGGAACTTTTATTGACTTTTCAGACACCAGAGCTGGGGGAGTTTGATGGGCTGGGAAAGAGGACCCTCTATCTCATCCGCATGAAGGTTTCAAGCCTACGCTCTCTGGCGATTGTCAGGGGGTCGAGGTAGACTTAGTTTTTTGGCCCTGGGACATCCCTTGAGGTATGCTGGCGGTCCCTGTACAAACACCCCATTGATAAACAGTCTGGAGACCATTCAGTGGAGGGTTGTGCACGGGGCCATAGCCACTAACGGGTACCTGCCACACCTCAATCCAAACACAAGGCCTGGGTGTCCTTTTTGTTTCCAGTCAGAAACGGTTCAACATCTTTTTGTTCAGTGTTCACAGCTGACTGGCTTGTTCGAACTTCTGTGCGGTTTTGCTTAGAGGTTTGGGGAACGGTTTTGTTTTAGATATTTTATTTTTGGTCTTCAGTACTCAGCGTGCAGAAATCTGTTCACTCACTGTTAAACCTGATCTTTGGTGAGGATAAGTTGGCCATTTGGAAGACCAGAAGGAACAGGATCAGGGTCAGAAGGGTCAGAAGATGCTCTCCTGGTTTTCCCCAGGTTATTGGCGGCTCGGCTCAGGGTGGAATTTGATTTTTTTTTTCGAGCTCCCAAACAGGTTGGAGGAATTTGTGGATTTTTGGGGTCTGCAAAATGTTCTGTGTTCAGTTACGGAGAATTGTTGGGTTTTCAACTTTTGATCCCCCTCCCACTCCCCTTTGGTTGTTGTACATGTAAATTATTCTCCTTTGTTTGTGTAGGCTGAAATAAAGGACCTTTTTAAAATTCATTCTTCTACAACCACTGTCTGAAATGAACCATTTTATTTTACTTTTCTTATAGCTTCAATGCTTTGAAGCCTCAGTCATGGACAATTATGTTCTTTATCAGTCAGTTTTAGACTTTTTAGTATAGCAGTTATCAGATTAGCTATGGAGATAGGGGTCTTATTAACTTTTTTCTGTTTCCAAGAATGTTTCATCATTTAAATTTGAGCAGTTTGACCACATTGTTGTATGGAGACATTTTTTTCTTAAGAAAAGTTTTTAAAATTTTTTGCACTGTAATAAAATGTCATCTTGAATTACATCAGCATCACCAAACCTCCTTTTGAAAAGTATGTACAATTCCAATATAAATCAACTTTATGATAGAGACGACAACTGTCATCTCCCATCTTCTGATACTTTACAGTCACTCATTCATTTTCTTTACCACTTTATTACCAATTCAGTCGCAGGGTCATTGGACCTTCACCAAAGAAAATTCCTAGCATCATCGCCTTCTTAAAATTGGAAACATGATTTATCATTGAATATCTTTTTGTCCAATCCTTCACATGACTCTTTCCTTTTATCTCACTGTGACCTTTGTTTATGTTTGTTTACACGTTAGTGATGATTAACTTTTGGCTTTTTCTGCAAACCTTTATTCCTTCCGTATTTTAAGTTGCAAAAATGGACTTCTGTTTCTGCAGCTTTTTCAAACATTTTCTTTTTCTTTTTTTTTTTTTTACTTCTTTTTTCTTGCATGCTGCTTTGCATTTCTGTCCCAATTCCTTTGATATCTCACATGGTCCACCTATATTTCCCTTTCAAAATCTTCTGATTCTGTTTGCACTTGATCCGAATTCTAGACACAGTTCACTGGGAATAATATTTTTTTCAATGCTCTGTGTTCAATTACCTTTTTGGAGAGTATGAAGTAGCCCTTTCCACTTTTTTCCACACTAAATGAATGAAATATTTTTATAGATTACTTTGCTCTTTCCATAGTTGAATGTGCTGACAACAAAATCCCACAAAAATTATCAATGAAAGTCAACTGTATCAACTTATGGAGGTCTGGATTTGGAGTTATACTCAAAATTAAAGTGGAAAAACACACTACAGGCTGATCCAACTTTGATGTCATGTCCTTTAAACAAGTCAAAATGGGGCTCAGTAGTGTGTGTGTGTGTGTGTGTGTGTGTGTGTGTGTGTGTGTGTGTGTGTGTGTGTGTGTGTGTGTGTGTGTGTGTGTGTGTGTGTGTGTGTGTGTGTGTGTGTGTGTGTGTGTGTGTGTGTGTGTGTGTGTGTGTGTGTGTGTGTGTGACCTCCCTGGGCATGCTCCTGATGAGGCAGCGGATGTTCTCCTGAGAGATCTCCTTCCAGACATGGACTAAAGTATCTGCCAACTCCTGGACAGTCTGTGGTGCAACATGGCGTTTGGTGGATGGAGTGAGACATGATGTCCCAGCTGTGCTCAATTGGATTCAGGTCTGGGGAATGAATGGGCTAGTCCATAACATCAATGCCTTCATGTTGCAGGAACTGCTGACACACCCCAGCCACATGAGGTCTAGCATTGTCTTGCATTAGGAGGAACCCAGGGCCAACTGTTTCTGACTGTTTGAGCAGACACATGCACATTTGTGGCATGCTGGAGCAAATGTTGCAAGGCTCTGGCAGTGCTCCTCCTGTTCCTCCTTGCACAAAGAAGCAGGTAGCAGCCCTGCTGGGTTCATGCCCTCCCACAGCCTCCTCCACGTCTGCTGATGTACTGGCCTGTCTCCTGATAGTGCTTCCATGCTCTGGACACTACGCTGACAGACTCAGCAAACCTTCTTGCCACAGCTCGCTTTGATGTGCCATCCTGGATGAGCTGCACTACCTGAGCAACTTGTGTGGGTTGTAGACTCCGTCTCATGCTACCACTAGAGAGAAAGCACGGCCAGCATTCAAAGTGACCAAAAAAATCATCCAGAAAGCATCAGAACTGAGAAGTGGTCTGTGGTCACCATCTGCAGAACCACTCCTTTATTGGGTGTGTCCTGCCAATTTCCTATAATTTCTACCTGTTGTCAATTCCATTTGCACAACAGCATGTGAAATTGTCAGTGTTGCTTCCTAAGTGGACAATTAGATTTCACAGAAGTGTGGTTGACTTGGAGTTACATTGTGTTGTTTAAGTATTCCCTTCATTTTTCTAGGCAGTGTATATCTTCACAATGAAAAGTTTTTTTTTGTTTTTTTTTTTAATCGTATTGTAACCCACTTCAAGGTATGTACACGTCACTACTCTAGGTTCGTAGGAGCTGGGAGTAAGGTAATGAACCACTGGACACAGGTATAAGTGTGTAACTGCAAAATTTAGTTGCAAAATTATAAAATAGTTTACAACATATAATTGTGCACAATACCTTGGGCCCATGAACTAATAAAAATAAAATAAAATAAAAATAAATTGTCCTTCTTTTAGGAATGTTCCTTTTGAATTGGCTTGTCCAAATCTGTTCCTTTTTTATTTTTATCAATGCAATGTTCAAGTCAGTAGTCAGGGGAATAAGTCAAGTCAGGGGTTGTATCCAAGGTCTCTCTTGTGGTGTTAGTCAGTTGGACTAACAAAATCCTACCACCCGATCCGCTGAATGGAGTGGAGGAGATCAAAATTCGACTGGGAGGCTCGCCATCGACAATCGCTGGTCAACCTTGTAGAACACACGGACCGGATCTTCACCTTTTTTCCCGGAGGACCAAAAAAAAACCTGACCTGTATACAAAACAGGTTACAGTACAGGTTCTAGCATAAAAGTATCTGATTAGGGGTTGTACAACAGTAAATTTATCTTATCAATTTGGAAAATAACGTACAGTAGTTTACAGATAGGTAAACATAGCCATTTTCATAACAGTCTTATATTGTCAAAATATATCATTTTAACAAATTACTATTTCAATGAAATTACTTGGTATGATCACATTTTACCAATGAATTCACTTATTTATAGTGACCAGCTGCTCTTTAAAGTGTCATGCTTAACTTGTAGCTTTCATGTACATCCATCTTGTTTCAATCCCTTTATACATAGGATTTTAGATTAAGAAATAAAATAAATGAAATACATTGCTTTCTAATTACCAACATAACATAAATTACAGCTTTGCTGCTTTTACCCATTTTAAATAACTTAAAATTATAATTTTCTCTCATGCTATGCATGGCTTTAACCTTCCATGACGTGCAGAGGAAGTGACGAGGCATTTCACAAAATAAAAATTCTCAAAGTACTTTTTTTTTTTTTTTTTAAATGATGCAGGACGAATCAGCAGTATGTTTCATGTTAACATGTTAAATAAATGTTGGTACACGTTTTAAAACAACATAAAAAGTAAGAAATACTCTGCTGGAGCTAGCATAGTGACCACGTGTTTTTTTTGTTCACATACACAATCATGGAGAACAGGCCAGAACTAGCTTACCAAGAATGGGATTTCTACTGGAGAAGCCAGGACAGATAAAGTTCTTCCACACGGTTCTCCAACCTCTAAAATGGAATTTTAGTGAATTTACAGCATGTACTAAATCACCACTAAGTTTCACATCGAAATTAGCAGGTTTTCATACCTCATTTCCTCGTTTTCCAGCTCACATGGGAGAAACGGAAGCAGTGTTCAGTCCGTTATTAGCGATTTAAAGCTAGGAGGAAAACTGTGGCATGCTACTTCCTGTTTTCACCAAAATAAAACTCGTTTTTTCAAAATAAAACTAGCATTACTTACAATGCAAAATAAACCAAAAAAAATATTAGAAAATTAATACAAATTATTAGTAAACCCATTTTTAGGTGGGTTACATCATTCACAAAAGTAAGCTAAAACATGAGAGCTCATTATGAAAATGTCTGTTTGGAATAATTCCACCTGGAACACAGCACTGGATATCTTCTACCACATTAGCTTAAATAAAAATCTAAATGATAGCAGGAATTTTTTTAGGAATTAAAAAAGTAATGTCTGAAATGCAAAAGTAGGAAAGGTAGAAGCCTGATAAGTTTGCCTAAGCAGGTTTACAGATGTTTTATAGACAGGTTATGCAGGGGAATTTCTCAGAAAGGCATCAGCTGGCTTTGACAACTCTCCATCAGAGTCTGAAGAATTGCGGTTAGCGCCAAATACACCTCAAATACTATGACGGTTCGGGATGAAGTGAATCCCAAGATAGAGTGAGTGAATACTTCACAATAAAACCCCCTTTATCTTCATGTAAACTACCAAGACCTTCATTATTCATTTTAAACAAAGGCAGAGTGAGACGAAGGCCTTTGTATGAGCAGATTAGCACATGAGGAGTTTTCTCAAGTTGGAATTAAAATTTTGACCACAAAACAAAGTAAGACATGCTTCATGACTTGGCGATTTGGAGCTGGTGGGGAGGATTGTGATGGATATGGTGATAAGGGACAAACGGGTTATTTGTTGGTTTGGGTATTTAAGGGTGTAATCTTTGCAGAGACCTGGTATCAGCAAGACTGATGATTGCTATACACGCCTGATTTATGCCACCGTATTCACTAACCTGCTGATACAGTCACTGTGCTGCCCAGTGAGTATATAAAGCTCCTCTTTGCAAAGCAAATTTGTTTGGTACAACAAGACAGCGAGACCATCATACTGCTTGCTACCATGCCGGACAGGACAAGTTCATTCATTCATTCATTCATTCATTCATTTTCCGAACCGCTTATTCCAATTCAGGGTCGCGGGGAAGCTGGACCCTATCCCAGCCGGCTTTGGGCGACAGGCAGGGTCAGCTCGCCAGTCCATCGCAGGGCCACACACAGAGAGACGAACAA